>NW_024423453.1:67764012-68006926 GCF_017311325.1 Ursus maritimus
TTTACATTATATATATATTTTATTTATAAATATACATTTAATAATGTATGATCATATATGTATAAATATGATATATTAATATGATTTATATTAAATCTATATAAATATAAATATATTTATGATTTGTATTATTTATAATATAATATAAAATGCATATAACATATATTCTTTTTAAATTATAATTATTATTATATATAACATAATCATATATAATTATATATTTATATGTTACTATAATTATATATAATGTATAGTATATAATATATTAACATAAATATATTATGATTAATAATTATTATATTATTTAAATATAAATTATTTAAATACAAATATAAATTTAACAAATCTATATTAAAAATTAATAATAAAAAGATATTATATTAAAAACAAGACATGGGGCACCTGGGTTGTTCAGTCCGTTAAGTGTCTGCTTTTCCTTCTCCCTCTGCCCCTCCCCCATTGGCACGTGTGCGCGTGCGCTCTCTCTCTTTCTCAAATAAATAAAATCTTTAAAAAGCAAAACAAAACAGCATCAGAAGTGGAAGAGATCTAAGAGGCCATTTAGAACAATCCCCACATGTTATGGAATGGGAAATTGAGGCACCTGGAGATTTGCCTAAGGATAAAGAGCTCCACGTGCTAATGCCAGCACCAGAAAACAAACAGCCCAACTCCCATGCTTCAGATTAACTGTGAATTGTACACATTTACTTCTAGAACACACTGGAGCCCTGCTGAAACCAAAGTCCCTGGTACACTGTTGCCAACTACAGCTTGGACCTTTATTTTAGTATTTTGATTACTGAGTCATAAGAGTTACTTTTAAAAATATTCTTAGCATTATGAGATGCTTAGTCACATTTATTTATTTGTTGCAAAATCCTTGGTTAGGAATCAAATTCCCAATCATAAAATTCCTTGGGAAAATTTATTATATTTTATGTGGTTTCTAGAAACACATTTAAGGGGGAAAAAAGGAACGGGAACATGACCTGTAATTAATAAATATCCAATAAATAATACAAATTGTAAGTGGGCTGCAGGGGCTCAGAGAAAGGGTGGAGGTAGGTAGAGAAAGCAATGGAAGAAGCCTTCTCCGGTACCTCCATGGCTGCGGCATGAATTAGCAGAAATGCAGACGTGCCCGTGTGAAAAGCAGCAGCTGAGGCAGGCTGGGGCCAAACTGCGGTGAACCTTGAAAGGTGAGCTAAGAATTTAGCTATGGGGAACTGACAGTGTGTTCTTCAATTCCTTTAGCAGACCTGAATCTAAATATACTGGAAGGAATGGGCTTAGGCAAGGCCAAGACTGTTTTCCCTGCTCGTGGAAACAGTAGTGCCAGGGAGCCATTGTGGGGGGTGGTAAGTATGCTTTGTGCTCAACTGAACACCTTCTGCAACTTCTCCAGCCTCTTGAGAGGGGGCCATGCCTAGGCTATGGGTCGTGCTATCTCTAGAACAAGGTAAATCCAGGCAGATGCAGCCCCAGGGTTTGGGGGAAAATGGGCGCCCAGGTCAGAGAGAAGATGTGAGACAAGAAAAACACATCATTTCCACTAGGCTCCAAAAGGAAGGATCAGTGTCAGACAGTATAAAAATGAGAGCATGTCAGAAGCTCAGGCACATCTACAACAGTCCTGTCAGTCCAGTAGAAAAAGGCGGCCAAGGTTTCTGCATAAAAAGTCTAAACAGGGCTCTGATTCTTCAAAGCCCCCTCAGGGATCTCAGTGGTGGACAAGCCAGGAAAACCAGCCTGTAGCAGGCACCCCAGTAAGCGGACCCCTCCTGGACCCAGATTTGCAGAGCAGGCTCTGGCAAGAGGAAGCCTCTCTGATCACCTCAAAACCAGCCTGCAGCAGGCACCCCAGTAAGCGGACCCCTCCTGGACCCAGATTTGCAGAGCAGGCTCTGGCAAGAGGAAGCCTCTCCGATCACCTCAAAAGCACCCCAAAACCTGCCCCAGTACCCAGGTTCTGAACTGCCTGAGCCAAGCCCTGAGACGAGGAAGGCCCTGAAGTCATTATTGCCCAAGGCAGAGGGACCCATGTGTGTGGTCTGCATCGGGTGACGGTTCAACTCACCACATCCTTCCTGTCCAGCACTTCCAGGATGTTGCTCAGAAGCTGCGAGCTGGCCTCATGGTCAGGCTTGCTGGAGTTGTCATCTAGCTGGCCGCTGAGCTGGTCTGTCAGCAGAGGCAGCAGCACGTCTCTGCACTCTGGGAGACAAAGTGCACCCAGCTCACCAGCTGCAGCAGACCCCCCGCCCCCGAGGTGCTCCGCTTTTGCCTGCAACTCTCCCTCTGCCCCATATGGCAGCTGACCTCTGAGCTCCACCCAGCAGGAGCACAGCATCCTGGGCATGGAACTTCAGCCCTGTAACTTGATTTTATTTTTTTAATTTAATTTTATTTATTTATTTGACAGAGGGAGACACAGCCAGCGAGAGAGGGAACACAAGCAGGGGAGTGGGAGAGGAAGAAGCAGGCTCCCAGTGGAGAGCAGGGAGCCTGATGGGGGGCTCAATCCCAGAACCTGGGATCACGCCCAGGGCCAAAGGCAGACGCTTAACGACTAAGCCACCCAGGCGCCCCATGTAACTTGATTTTAAAAGCCAAGAAAATTACACCGATCACAGGCACATATACAGAAATGTTTAAAGTATTCAACAATGTCTTTGGCTTTTTTAAAAAATGCCACCTCGACAGCTGAAGGCTAAGTCCTACGAAAGGAAAAAATTAAGTAAGTCACACTTTTTAAAAAATGTTTGAAAGTTTCCACCTAATGGAGAGAATTCACTCTAAAATTTGTACAAATACTGAGTGAGCTTTCCTAGTACATTTCAGGGTGTTTCAAGGACGTTCTGAATGTTTTTGCAGGCACATGGGCTTCGCAACATAAGGGGTTATCTTTCTATGATGTCTTCCTTCTGGGATCCTCGCTATTAGAAGACATCATTACGATGAGGCCAGATGTTCTGGACACTAACAGAAATGACTGTTAGCAGTGAGAATACTTCCTCTAATTGGAACACACGGTGCATGCTTGCTCTGGTGCTCAAACACCCCATTTTTATCATCTCATTTATCCCTTCTGCACGCTTAGAGGCAGAAATATCATAGCATATTAAGATGTCTAGTAATATTATATTTTCTACTTGAGAGCATTCACTAGCTTTGTGCACACCTCCAACTGTGTCCTTGGAACAGTTAGAATTTCTAAGCAAAAATTCACAGGGACAGGAAATATCAGAGCCAAAAGGGGCTACCAGTGTGATCTAGTTCAAATCCTTCCTTCCACGGAAATGGAGGCTAAGACTCACAAAAGGCTCCTCGTGTGTCCAAAGTTACATAACCAACCAGGGCAAGGCCAGGAGGCCTGTCACCAATAACTCACTCACCTCTCCCTATTTCTGAGGAGTCTTGCTGGTGCTCAGACCTTCCAGGAAATACATGCAACACGGGGTCACCCTCTGGGAGCCCCTGACCTACTGGTAGCTCCAAAAGAACCTCCCAGAGCAGCCCCTCTCTAGCAAGTCTTGGGTTTATTGGGGAAAGACCAGCCATGGAACCTCTTCCCCATATCAGCTTTGGGACAAGAGCACAGTGATTTAGACTTGGTGGCTACATGCTTGCCTCTAGTTACAAAATGAATATTTCATCCATGTAAGAGTTTTCTCTCCTCTGTGCCCTCTGGCTCCCCCACGAAGCCCTTCCCCACCAAAACCTGTGACTTCCAGTGTTTGCCAGTTTCTGTGGTATAAATACGACCACTGTGGCCCATTTTCAGCTCCTCACATGATATGACTGAGCATGGAAATTGAGAAGAGATACACACAATCTGCTCTCCTGAGCCAGGACCGGGGCGGGGGTTGCTCCAGCACACTCCTACAGGGCTGCCCCCTGGTTTTTCAGGTTAAGCAATAAGTACAGGTCAAAGAAGACACATTTGTTGAAAACCATCTTTCCTGCTTCCCTGCTACTTTCTGGGGTGTCCCATTTTGAGGACAAAGTTCTCTTAATTAATGAAAGACTGACTTGTTCTCATAAAAAAAATGCATGATTTTATTCTCTCAGATCCTCTTGGAAATACTAACCTGACTCTGTCTGCCCTTTAAAACCAGTTTCTCAGGAGGTCCCTATGTCCCAACCAGCTACTGGCAAGGTCGTTATTGACATTTAAGGGGAAAAAAAAAAAAGCAAGCGTTGGCTGGAGAAGCAGCAAGACTGGAATGTCGGTAAGCGGTAGTTTTTGGTGAGGACATACCCGACTGCCGGAAAAGATTGCTCTCCACTATCTTGGTCATGCAGTTCAGTTTCTGACGAACTAACTGGTTGTCAGGGATGCTTTGAATGAACTTGCAGAAGAGCACACTGCAAAAGAGATCCCAGAGGTTAGTATTTTCGTTCCGTCACACTGAAGGTATCATTACACAGCTCCTCCCCTCGACTCTGAGATCCGGGCGTGGAGAGTTTTCCCTGGAAATCCCTCCCAGGCGGCCTGAGAGTCTGCCCCTTGGAGCTGAAGCCGAGACTGTTCCATGCGCACTGCAGCGCTCAGCCTCAGAACCTTCTCTGTTTAAACTGCCAAAGCACGGTCACGTCCATCCCGGCTTTGCGGACCTGTCCGACCCCTCGCTTCTGCACAACCCTTTCCTGGCTAACTCCACCCCGGTGTCGATCACCATCTGACTTTGCACTGCTGGGGTGCTTAGGTACAGGGCTGGAAGTGTATTATTATGTACTTTCTTCTGGAGTTAATTTCACGTCTGCATGTCTTGATTCCACAGAGAAAAGTGCAAACCTCTCTCAGGGGCAGGCTTTGTGTCTTCTTTCATATTTTTCACAGAAACTGAGCACCAGAAGGGGTTCAGTTAAGACGTGTTAGAAGAATAACAGGATGTGCAGCAGCCCATGCCCCAGCCACGCAGGGAAGTTGCTTCGTTGTTAAAGTCAGCAAACGGTGCTTTGCTATTTACCTGAGCTCCACGGGATCAAACACAAGTTTGACGTCGTTAATGATGCTAGGAAGGTATTTCAGAGCTGCCCCCTGTAAGAAAAATACCGAAAGGCAAATTCAGTTGCCAAGCAGGACGAAGGCAGAATGCATTACTTAATCCCAGGAAGAAAAGGCTTGCATCTACACAGGGAACCACACACAGATGCTTTCTCAGTAGAGAGCAGAGCTAAATGCTGCTAAAGGTGATTGCCTAAAATCTTCTTCCTAAAAGGTCAGATGGCACGGCCTTTTCTTTTTCTTCATTATCAATAGGTAGTGTTTGTTTGGAATTCATTTTTCTATCAAAGCAGGTAGTCAGAATCTTGACATCTCCCTCACAAGATGGGCATAAAGAACAAAGAATAAATAATGAAATTCAGATCTGAATCCTCAGAGATGGCACATTTTATATTAAAAAACTGATAATGAGGAACATGATGATGACTTTGGGCTTCTGGGAAGAATGGGGGGGGGGACTTAGAATAAAAACCTGTTGCCTGTACCACTGCGATCAATTGGCTGAATTCACAGGGGCCATGGAAGCCTTTCAAGGGATGTCTAAAAGGATAGTTTGTCTGTGGCAAACTGCCACTTGAGAACACAAATGGACATAAAAGTTAAAACACAGGTTTCTCCCTTTACTTTCTGGAAGTCGTACTAAAATTCACAGGTTTTCCACGAATTCACTTTGCTTCTCTTCCGCCATGTCCAGTTCTATGTTGTCACAGGACATTCTCAGCAACAGCATGAAAAGAGGCACCCACGGGGATACCATGCTGACCTTGATCTTGACAGCTTCCTCCAGGGGCCTGTCCATGAGCATATTGAAAGCGAGAAATAACTGGCGGATTGAATTATTAAATTCATCTCCATCTTCGCTTTGGCCATAAAATCTTAACAGGAAAAAGAGAGAAGCGGTCAGGTTTTCCATCTTCACAGAGAATTTTTGAAAATATCTGTCCCCTAATCAATGCTGGAGGCCTGTGTCTCCCTGGTCACCACGTGAGACTCTGCCAAGGGAAGGTCAGAGGGTGCTCCAGGATGGTTTCGGGGAGACACCCAGTAGGCTGAGAAGATAGTACCACCTGGTCAAGAGCAGGTAGGAATTCGTACCTAAAGTCCTACCACAGAGCTCTGCATTTGGTCTGCTACGGTCAGCCAGTCTGGAATGACTCCCTAGAAGCTGTATGAAGCTGTCCATCCTAGCCATGCACGGGCACTTCCGGCCAAGAGCGAACAGCAGGAGCTGCTCTGTGTGAAGGATCAGTTGAGCTCTGTGCGCATGCCCGCCTTCCTCAGCTCATTGGCAGAACGCCCAACATGCAGGGGACTCCCCTGGCTCACTTTCCCAACACACACTCTTGCCATAGCCTACCCTCCAGCATCACTCCTGCCCTCTTCCCTAGTTCTCCTCTTCTACTCTTTCCATCTCATCTCCTCAAGCCCTGATCATTCGAGCTGAGGTTTCAGACAATGGGTAGAGAAGCTCCTTGAACCAGCAACGTTCTGAACCCAACCCAGTCTGCGAGTTCAGGAATGCCATTCTCTCCACTGAAGAGGCCAGGTGCGTGCTGACCCGCTCTACAGTAGGACCTCGCGGCACACAAGAATACCTCGCCCTCACTGATTCGTGCTGGTTTTAAGGTACTCTGCTTGTCTTCAGGATTTGTCCATCTGCTGAAAAGCTGGTTCTTTCTCCTAAGTAGAAATCAGAGGTCTTTGGCCCATTTCTCAGAAACATGAAAGTCTCAAATTGTAACCCAAGCGCATTCACCCTGGGTGGCAACATTCCCACCAACTGGTCAAGAGTAGGGACTGTTTGGAGTCAGGATTTTGCACACACACTCACTCACTCACACACATACACGCACACATATATTTAAGTTCATCTGCATTCAGCTACGCCTTATAAGGGACTTGTGGAATTCGAACTCCCCTGAGAAAAGAATTCGATCAGAGGGTTATTGGTCATTCTCAATTCATCCATTTAGCAGAACTAAAAAAGAACTTTCCTTGCTACTTAGTCCACAGGGTATCTCAAAATTAACATACGCAAAGCAGAACCCCCTTGATTCTCCTGCTCCTCTTTCAGAATTCCAAGTCTCAGCAATTTAGCACCCAAAACCTGGAACTTATCCAGGATTCCTCCCTTCCTCTCATTCTCCCACAGACTCTAACAGCAAGGCCACCTCGCGCTCTCGGCACCCCATCGGAGACGGAGCCGCCGCATCTCACACTTGAACTACAACAGCCCATTGTGTGCTCACCCAGGGTTTGCTCTTTACCCTCGATGATCCACTTTCCACCTAAGACATGGGATGATCACTGGAAATGGAAGCCAGATTTTACTGCCTCTCTAACTGAAACCCTTCGATGGCTTCCCATTCCACTTGGGTGAAATCCAAACTCCTTACTACAGCCTGCCAGGTCCTCCCTCGTTTGTCATTCACCTGCCGCTCCCCATTCTCCCATTCTCATCCTCCATGCTCCAGCAGCACTGGCTTCTCCTGATTTCTCACGCAAGCCCTACAGAGCCTCCCCCACACCCTCATTCCTCCTCCCTGAGACCTGCACATGTGGCCTCCTCCTGTTTGGTCTCAACTCAAATGCCAAATCCTAGAGACGCCTTCTCCCTCCCTGGTCATTATCCCCCCAAGGCCTCCCCAGCCAGCCCTCACCTATCTGAAATAATCTTAAGGTTTCTTTCTTCACTATTTGCCTCCCTGGCTTCAACCCAACCCACAAGCACCATCAGAGCTGGAGCCTTGTTTCGTCTGCTACTAGAACGCCAGTACCCAGACCAACACCTGGCATCCTCTGTGCCGGGCATTTAAAAAGAGGGGACTAGGGGCGCCTGCGTGGCTCAGTCAGTGAAGTGTCCGACTTTTGATTTTGGCTCAGGTTGTGACCTCAGTGTCCTGGGTTTGAGCCCTGCACTGGACCCCACACTCAGTGGGGTGTCTGCTTCTATCCCTCTCGCTCTCCTTCTGCCCCTCCCCCGACTCGGGTATGTGCTTTAAAAATAAATAAATAAATAAATAAATAAATAAATAAATAAATAAATAAATCTCTATCTATCTATCTTTAGAAAAAAGGGTAGTGGTGGGGGGAACTAATACAAGACAGGCGGAGTTCTTAATGCCCTACCATGGGCAATTTACAATTTTAATTCTCCCTAGGTGTCTCCTGAATGGAGGTAAACTCCAGCCAGGAAATGAGCTCAAAGAGGAATTTAAGCTCTGAGGAGGGCAAAGGGGTGGTGTGGGGGAATGGATGGGGTGTGGGGTCTGTGGGGGGTGACATTTCATTTGCAGCTCCTGGACAGGGCCAGTAAACTGATGTCTATCTGATCTAAGCAATCAGAGAATGTAGATTTCAAGGGTTGCTTTCTCAGATCAAGCTCTTGTTTCATGAGAAAAAATAAGAGGGGTGGGGATAACCATAAGCAGGTGCTCAGGGACCAAGTTCAACACAGCTACTCCCTTAGTTAATTTCATGGGCTACTTAACCACTTTTCCGTTGTTCTCCTTGTATATAATGCTGAAAATGCTGGCTCACATGCAGTGCAACACAGTGAAGGGTGACACACAGTGAGTCATCAATGGAGAGTATTTTTCAATTTCATAAATTAAGATCTCCTTTCTATGGTTTTATGAGGATTTTTATTCCTGGACATCAGGGCTCACATACAAATGTTTAGGTAAGGGAATGTTCCCTCAGTGGGACACTCTGGGCCCTAAATGAATTTGTGGAAATTTAACATAATTGTAAAATGAGGAACTAGCTATAAAGGAAGCCTGTCTGAAGAGAGAGACTACAGAGATTGCATATAAACCCGGCCCTGGGTAAACACTGCTCGCTTCTGCTAGGCAGGGAGGGATTGTCACTCACCCAGTTGGACTTTTAAGTCATTAAACGTTTTTAAAAACTGTAAAAATTTACAAAGTTACTGTGGAAACTTTAAAAATGCTGAAAGAATAAAAACCTGCTTAAAACCCTCTTACCATACAGTTTTATTCCTACTAAAATATTAGTTCCCAAACCTATATTTTCAAAATGGGGTCATATGACACTTATGTCTTATGCTTTAGTTTTATTATGTAAGAACCTATCACGGTTATCTTTCCTCCTTAACATACCCTTTCTCATTCATCTTTGTTCACACCTGCTGGATTATTTTCCAGCAGATAAACTTTTAGATAGGGTATTACCAGACAAAGGTGGTATTTTCTTTAGCTTTTTGTGGTTTTTGTTTTGTTTTTACTTTTTACTCATGGTGTCAAATTTCTGCCCTTAAGAAATTTATATTTCTATCAGCATTAAAATGCAGGACCAAATTTTGTCCAATTTCATCAAAGGATAAAGATTTTTAATCTTTATCAAATGTACAGAAAAAGTGTGTGTGTGTGGCATTTTGATAGTATGAATTTTCTTAAAAGATTTATTTGTTTATTTAAAGAGAGTGGGGGCAGGGGCAGACAGAGAGAGAGAAAGAGAATCCCAAGCAGGCTCCCCAATGAGCATGGAGCCCCATGCAGGGCTCAATCCCAGGACCCCAAGATCATGACCTGAGCTGAAATCAAGAGTCTGACACCCAATCAACTGAGACACGCAGGTGCCCCTGAATACTTCTTAAGAAATTTAATTTACCATTTGAATTTTTCTCTTATAAATTGTTTTTGTTTTCTATTATTTAAGGATGTTTATCATTCTTTTGTTGATTGGTAAGAGCCTTTAATTAGTAAAGGTAATTAAAGGCCTTGATCTATACGGTACATTGTAAGCTTTTCACTGTTAATTGTTTGCCTTTAATTTTATGATTTTGTAAACATACCAAGTTAAAAACAATACGAATGCTCAAATCTAGACTTGAAACCCCCTTACTTATAGTTTTACTCCTAATAACATTTTAGCATGCTATCTGTCCAGTTTCCAAATCTGTTTTAGCAATATATTTTAACAGTTTGGAAATTCAGCTATTACTGAAAGGCAGAGATGGCACTGGGGTTGTGGGCATTCCCAGAAAAGTTACTTCCTCATTCTTCATCTCTGCTATTTTTTTTTTAAGATTTATTTATTTATTTATTTATTTGAGAGAGAGAGAGAGAGAGAGAGGGAGAGAGAGCAGGCCAGGAGGGGGTGACATAGAGGGAGAGAGAGAAAATCCCAAGCAGGCTCCACCTTCAGCATAGAGCCCAACTTCAGGCTCGATCTCATGAGCCTAAGATCACAACCTGAGCCAAACCAAGAGTCAGACGCTTAACTGACTGTCACGCAGGTGTCCTGTCTCTGCTGTTTTTGATGGAACTGTTATTCGAGAAATTCAAGCTGGGAATTATCATATCTGGCTTAGTTTCATCAGGTAACTAAGCATGATGTCGGCAAAAATCACACACCTCCCTGACAAGGAAACATCTTCCCGACGACAACTGCCACTATTCTCCATCCACCACCAAGAACTCATAATCCTAGATCTGTACACCCAACAACATCATGCAGTCCCTTGCTACGCCAAATGCAGTGTTGCCACAGGAACCTTGGTTCCCAGAGCGGTCATCACCAACCAAGGCTTTTATCAAGCTGCACACTGTAGCTACCTGCATCCCTAAGTCCCGCTGTCATTACTGCTCTAGAAATTCTGCCGACTCGAAAGGACTTGGCATGGGCCTTCTCTAGGGGTTTCAGAGTCTACCACCATCTTCAGCCTTGGAGTTCTGAAATTTGGCAATTCCATGACCCAACCATGATCAGAGCACTGAACATGAGCATGAGGATTAAGGAAAAGTCCATGAAGAGAGAGGATACAGCATAAACATCTTACTGCAGCGACCATTACCTCAAGTAGAGTACTCTAGATTGGATGATGAATCTAAATAAGTACTTCAGGGCTTTCAAAGCAGCGAAAAGCAATTCTGTCTTGCTGGAGTCATCTGCATTGGCCACATAAAAGTTCAGTACCTTGGAGAGTTTCCTTAAAAGGGTGAAAAAGAAAAATGTCAGTGGGGCAAAGTGGTATTCTGAGGTTTGGGGTATGTTATATAAGACGGGAACTTGGCATACCGGGGAAGCAGAAATCACAACTATAATTATCTCTTCTAGAATATTCTCTGAGTAGGGAAATTGACTCCTTTGCAGTTTGGTTTCCTCACTGCAGTCTAGGTTTGGAGCTTCCCTAATGCTTAGAAGCGGTGGTTTCTTTCCCTTAGGATCTTTTAAAAGGATCAAAAATGAAAGTTGAAGGGATTCAAACCATGAAGGCATTTTAATCTCTAGTATATTATACATACATCCTCAGACGTTCCTGTAAGGAAGGGAATGTCTGCCTAATGCAGTCACCTTAAAAGAAGTCTAATTCCCTCCAGTCTGCCTAAACTCTTTGGGATTCACAGAATGGTGAGTATGGGAAGAGAAGTTCAACCTGACTCTGGCTCAATCTGATGGAAACAACCATGGTTTCTGAGCATCCCAACAGATAACACTGGGCTGGGATGTCAGATTGCTCTTTGTGTCCTTCCAGAGTCTAGGCATTTTCTTAATCGGTTGTTAACTTACACTCCGGGGGGCACTCATAGCTTGACCTTTCTTTCTATAAATCTCTAAGTTTTCATAGTATTAAGAAAAATCCACAGCACACATGTCAAACTGATAAAAGCTTGTAAAGAAACCCAGATTACTACTTCCTGGAGTGTTGCATTTGGCTCTGTGAAATGAAGATCCAGTGACAGGAGTTCCCCGCTTGCAGCTACCGCCTGCTTGGAAAGTGAGGCTACTGGATGCAAAGAAACCTATCACCAGTGCATCTGCTGCTTCTCCCAAACCAGCGGGCATCATGTCCGTCATGTTCGTTGGTGATTATGCTACGTAACATCTCTTTTCTGTCACTTACATTTTATAACATCGCTGGGCCTCCCATGCAAATAAAACCAAGAACTTTCTTGTTTAGTTCAGAAAGGACACAAGGGACCTAAAGAATCAGGTCAGTAGCCAACCTGATTGATCAGCAACAGCAGCTAGCAGGACCGGCCTAAGCCACTGTCAGAAAGATCTCTGCTGATCTCAACAACATTCCTGTTACTCTTTATCACATTGCTCTGCACAGTAGCTGGGATGCAAGGGGGTGGGGGCCACATACAATGCCACGGGGAGGTGGGCTGAATGTTAGTTGCTTTCCTGAGTCAGAGGCTCATAAACCAAGGACAGAAAGGAGGCTGCACTATGGAAAAGGCAGAGACCATTCTCCTTTATATAAAAGACAGAAAAATTAAATCTCATATCCTGTAAGTAATAAATCCTACAAAGCCCTTGTGATGTAGGGCTGAGGACATGACCCTCAGTTCTACCAGACTTAGTCTTGCTTAATCCACTGTTTGGTCACCGTGGGGTTTCCTGCTAATCCCCCTGACACCCAACTCTCCTAAGATCTGAGTATGACCTTCTGTCCTTAACTGTGCTCCCAATGCCTTCAATTCCTCATCTCTCTGTGTTCTGGATTCTCAAAGACATACAGTCTTACTTCCCCGGGAGCTTCCCAGAAGGCAGGGATTGACTTTTAATGCCTTTCCCAGGGGTGGAATACTTAGCTGGTTCTCTCTTTCCACCGGAAGCTTCGAACAAGCTTCTGCACTTAGGGGCACACTTACTCGGCTTATGTCCCTTGCATTTCTTAACAACCCAACCCTAGAGTACACACCCAACAACCCAGCAGCTGGTAGTCCCCTTGAATTATACTTACACGTATGCCAGAGTGGCACTGAAGTGCTTGTAGATGTAGGTTTCAAGGACAGGATTAAAATGCTGGAACTTGATGTCTCCTATCAGTGAGATAATAAATACCTGCCAAAGGTGAAAAATAGAGATAGCAGCACTGTACGACCCCAGGCATTTAGTCAATAAACCGGATGTTAGCATCCTGGTGACTTCTTTTCTTTCCAGACCATGTTTGCAGCATTCTCACTTCACTGTTCTAGAGCTGAAGTCTTGGAGTTTCTTTTATGTAACATCAATAGAGAAACTATGATGTGTCAGGCAATGGGCTAAATGCTATGGAGAATCTAGTAAGAGCCAGCCCTGGCCTCAGAGAGCTCAGTGTGTCAGAGGACCAGTGCACAAGCAAGATGAGTCAGGGAGGAAGATGGGAAGAGGCAAAAGAAAGATACAGAAAGCGGTCTCCTGTGGGAAAAAGAAACTCTAACCCAAGGATGCAGCTAATGAATTATTTCGTGACCTTGTTCTCGTAAGTGCAGCATGAGTGCCCCCAATAACTTAACTTCATCAGATTTTGCCTCTCAGTTTCCCCTTCTTCTGTGAATGGTATCCCTATCAGGCACATAATCTATAAAGCATCACGCTGCACCTACTGATGAGAGAAGAATGCAGAAGAAGGGCCCCAGGGACGCCTGCATAGACCCACTGCCAGCTGCTCTATCCCATGAGAATCTGCAGACCCAGTCCCACAGAACCCAGAACCATTCTTTCCCATGAATCTGGACATGTGTGATCTTAGCTGGAGCATTTCCTCTCTTTATCTTATAACCTTAACTTCCTGACCACTTCTTGAATGTATCAATTTCTCCAAGCTGGTGAAACAGCCAACATTCCTTTGCTGCAACATCCAGGTAAATTCTGCACAGAATTTTAACCCCAACGAGAAAACGATGCTTGGTTTGGATGTGTCAGCTTCCTCCATTCACTCTGCCACAAATTGTAGCCTCCAAGATTTTTATTTGTTTGTGTTTTAAGATTTGTTTATTTGACACAGAGCAAAACAGCACAAGCAGGGGGAGTGGTAGAGGGAGAGGGAGAAGCAGACTCCCCAGGGAGCCTGACATGGGGCTCAATCCCAGGACCCTGTGATCATGACCCGAGCTGAAGGTAGAAATCGACTGAGCCGCCCATTCACCCCACCTTCCAAGATTCTAACATCATCTCTCCTTGTCTGGATCTGTTTTTGGAATGGGCTGTATGTTGTACAGAATGAGACTGATGCTTGTTTCTGATGTGTGAATTCAGTCTCCCTTGTATGAACATACAAGCACAGACAACAGAGCCACAGTCACCTTTGGTAAAGGTATCTCCTGGTTTATAGCTAGGCAATTTTCAAATAAGTTAAAGTGATCCCTGATTTCTAATGTAATACAATACCTCATTTACCCTGAGAAAGAAGGCATATCAAAAGTAAGACCTAACAGGTAACAGAAAAATAAAGTCTTTGAACCTAAGTCAGTTGTTTCTAATTTAACCTCTAGAATCAGAGAGATGGATGCAAATATTTATGCAAGAGGATACTCGATGCAGTCATTTATAAGAGCAAAATACTGAACACTACCCAGTTGTGAGAACAAACTAGTTAATATGTTTAACATTTAACTGCTTACCAGTGCATCAAACACAAGGAAGTCATAGGTTTCATTGTCTGACATTTCCATCATTATGTTAAAAAGTGCATCTAGTGTATCTTGCAAAAACTGGAGATTAAAAAACAAAGAGAGAGGTTACTTTATGCTTTCAGTTCTTCTCCATAGTGCAAAAATTCAGAGAAATTAGGTTACAATGGAATGAATTAAAAATAGCATTTCTTAAAAATTGGCACTTCTGCTTTCCAATGTTGATAACGTTTTATATTTCTGACCACTGATTTAATTTGAAATATTGAACTAATGATACGGTGACTGTGTTTCTAACCACGAATACATAAACATACCTTAACAATTTCGCCTCCATCCACCTCCATTAACTTCTTTAAGTTGTGTTTAATGTTCTGGGAGTTTGAACGCCAATTTAACAAGCCCAATAGGTCAACTAGGAAGAACGACCACAAACCAAAAAATTAGACACTGATTAGAAGAAGTAACGCACACTATTTCAGGATTCAACTACAGAACTCTCTAGAAAAGATAATTGACCTTAATAGTGGCTAATTCCTTTTTTTTTTTTTTTTTTTTAATTTACTGTCTCCTGTCTAAACCAGAAAAAACCTTGTGGTCTTTCAGTCTTCAGAGAAAAAAATTAACCACTAATATATGAGAACATAAAACTGAATTCCTGAATGGAATTAATATTTCTGAAATAATGACATCATAGCCATGTAGATGAGAAGTTGGAAACACTTTTTTCAAAAAAGATTTTATTAATTTAATTATTTGAGAGAGGGAGAGCGAGCAAGCATGAGTGGGAGTAGGGATCTATCCCTAGAGAGGGAGCGGGAAAAGCAGACTCTACACTGAGTGGGGAGCCTGACGCCAGGTTCAATCCCACAACCCTAAGATCATGACCTGAGCTGAAATCAAGAATCAGATACTTAAAGGTCTGAGCCACACAGCTGTCCCGAAAACACTCTTAGGTAAACTTCATACCTTCAATTTGCTGCATTGCTTAATTCATCCTTTGCCACTATATGTGTCTCAGTGGATGCCAAAGGAAAAGGGAACTTATATGGGGCGCCTGGGTGGCTCAGTCATTAAGCGTCTGCCTTCGGCTCAAGGCGTGATCCCAGCGTTCTGGGATTGAGCCCCACATCAGGCTCCTCCAGTGGGAGCCTGCTTCTTCCTCTCCCACTCCCCCACTCCCCCTGCTTGTGTTCCCTCTCTCGCTGGCTCTCTCTCTCTCTGTCATATAAATAAATAAAATCTTTAAAAAAAAAAAAAAGGAACTTATATACATGCACTGATTCATTTATTTTTTTTAAGATTTATTTATTTATTTTATAGAGAGAGTGGGAGAGAGCACGAGCCGGAGCAGAGGAAAGGGAGAGAGAATCTCAAGCGTACTCTGAGCTGAGCGTGGAGCCTGATGTGGGGCTCGATCCTGACCCTGAGATCACGACCTGAGCCGAAACCAAGAGCTGGATGCTTAACCAACTGAACGACCAATGTGCCCCACACTTATCCATTTAAACACTGTGTCCACATTGTAGAGATTTCATTTTTTCCATTTTGGAATTGAGGAAACTGAGGCCTTATGAAATTCAATTACTTGCCTCAGGTCACACAATTGCCAGGGAGTCCTAGGAATTTAATTATAGATTGATCTGATTCCCAAAAAACCATGTCCTTGCTACTCTATCATACTGCCTTCTGAGAGTTCTTCAAAGAAACAGACAAGCAAATTAGACAATTGCTATTTCAAAGGAAGGCAGAACAGACTCATGGTCCTTAGGGTAAGACTGGGACAGAAATCTTAAGGTGTATCTGGATTTAAAGTGTAGAATTATGGATCTTTAAGCCATTTATAGCTTTAATCAATGTTGAAAGTGTCAAAGGAAAATATAACAGGCATCTGGACTGTTACTATTTTATCATTTTGTTTAGTACATTAAGCTACTATTTCAATTTACAGAGCATTATCTAGCAACACATGCTTTTTAATCAATGGACTTGTATAATATTCAGAAGTTGTTAAAAACATACTGTTCATTAGAATAGTCAATTTGCTTTATGAGTGTTTATTAGCTTACCTATTAGTCCCTGGGAAACCTCCAACACCCAGTGCCCAGAGACGCCCCACTGTCAACAGAATAAAGTCCCAATACCACTCACAGAAGGTGGTGAGCCCCCACCCATGGCCTTCCTGCCAGCCCACTACCCACCAGTCTGTTACCCCTCAGCAGCCAGACAGATCAACTCACTACTCCCTAGACTATGGCACGCTCTGATAGATCCAGGTCTTTGCATATATTCTTCCCTTCGTCTGAAATGCCCAGATACACTTTAATACTATGTATTTGGTAAGCTCATCCTTAGGTTTAAGACCCACCTCAAATTGTCTTCCCTCTGGGAAGACTGACCCAATCATTCTGTGCTATTTATACTCTTTGCTACATATACATATGCATATGCATAGACAAACATAACAAATAATAAAGACACACTCGGTATTTCTTTGGCTCTTCCTATAGACTTGAGCCACTTGAGGGCAGGAACCATATTGCACTCATTGTTATACACCATCATGCTGCCAGGCACCTAGTAGGTGTTCAATACATATTTGATGCAAGAATGAATGGACGGGTAGAAAGGGAACTGGTAGCCCTGAGGGAGCCGGTATTGTGCTCGACACAGTTCTTGGATTTAGTCATTTATTCAGTAAGCATTAATAATAGACACTGTGCTAGGCTTGTCACTTCCCCTTCCCATCTCCTACTTCCGCCAGAGGCTAGTCAATGGCACCACTCCATTTGTTACTTCGCTCCACTAGCTGCTGCCTGAGGAAAAGGATTTAGATACTTTATCAGGGTGAAGAGTCACCCGGCAGCTTGAAGCATCTGCAGACAACCCTTCTATCAGCCCAGAGGTTTACGCCCTAGAAATATTTGCATGCCACATCACTGCCCATGTCAGGAATAGAGCTGGAATCTGGTGAATCATAGGTCCTGGGGCTAGAAAAGCGGCAGCCCCGTGTTAGAGCAAAGTCCCCAGACTTCCTGTGCTGCTGAGACTCACGCGGGTTGAGGCATATAGCTCTAGTTAATCTGTGTCAGTTGCTACACAGTATCTCTCTTATTGTGGGGATGTACCACAATGGGTCTGTCCATTCAACCGCTGATAAACATTTGAGTTGTTTGCAGTTTTTTCTATTTATCACAAACAATTCTGCCATGAACATTCTCATGCTTCTTCTGGTTTCCAGGTACAGCAGCATCTCTGGGCAATAAAACTAGAATGGAATTTCTGGATCATCGGGAATGACCATCCAAATGTTATCTAATGTCCTCTCAATTTACGTCCCTCCCCCAAAGTATTCAAGAATTTGGGATACTCTGATTGACAATCCCCTAATTTAGGCTAGTGGCTACTTTAGGGAAAGGATTAGAAACTATAATAATTAAAAAAGAAAAGAAAAATAAAAACTGTGACTTTTGGGGTTACAAATATCTATTTTCAGATCCATGTCCACTACTTATGAACCCAGGCAAAATATTTTGGCACTTTAACTTTCTGATCAGTGAACAGAATAATGGCAATGGTGGTGTCTTTGTGCACTAGGGTGTTGGAGGGTAAAATAAGATGCCGCTGGGAATTGTGTGGCACTGGGCCTCACACCTGCAAGGACCTGAATTCCCCTCTCCCTTTGCTGGAGCCACAAATCTATTCTCACCTTCCATACGGGCCCAGCAACAAACGATCCATATAAACTGGCTCTGATTTAGGTTAGAAAAAATTTATAAATGAAGAGTCTACAAGATCTATTTGTTAAAAGGCCAGTGGCTTTTAACCTTTAGAGTCTGAATAGTCCTTTGTAAGGCTAAGGAGAAATGCCATTGGTCACGGTCCCTGTGAAAGAACAGCCACCCTCTTTATCAGGGAAGTGCCCTCTTGGAGTGGAGGGTTTCTTACTGTTCTTCACCTTCCTCTTTCTTGGAAGACATTGAAGTGGTTCCTTGTAACTTCCGTCGAATTAGAAGAATGAATACATGAGCCACCCACAATCTTTATTCTCATTATTTGTCCCTCGGAATGTCCTGTGTCCTCTGATACTCGGGATGTCCTGCTGTTCTCTTCACTTTTCTCACATCGGTCCTCCCTCCCTCCCGCCCCCACCCCAGGCCATGAGGACTGCACATCACTCCTCCCTGGTTCCCATGAATTTGCCTTTTTCAACCTTCTTTGGGATAGGTTATCAATGCAAGACTTTGGTTTGGTTTAGTTTGGTATGTTGAGTTTTTTTGAGACCTAAACACTAGGAATGGGGAGGACAACGAAGCCATCTGATGGAACTTCCTGGGATGATGGTGATGTTCTGTGTCTGCTGGCCAACACGAAAGCCACCAGCAGCACGAAACCATGGAACACCTGAAACGAGACTAGTGCAACCATACTTTCTTCTGATACTAAATAAATTTCTCAAGGTCCATGTGTCTGGTGGCTGCCACTGGAGGACAGCATGGCTTTAGAATATGCAGAAGATGAGTGATGCAGATATCAGCAAATCAAGCGTCTGAGCTGAGTACTGCCACCTGCCCGTACGCTTCCTGTATTCTTGACTGGAGATAATAAACAATCTAACCATATGGTTATGTTTCATGGAAATTCCTTCTGCTTTTCATTGAAGTTAATTTTAGCTACTTATCTCTTGCTTTACTTGAAGTCTAATCTCTGGAAAGGAAAATCTATTTGATAAATGCCATCTTTTTTGACTATCTCTTAAAAGTCCTAAAAGTACATTAAGGCTTTGTATTGTCTGCTACATACTTACAAAAATACCATTTTAACATTTTATAAAGAAAAGTTTGAAAAATAACAGAAAGAGCACAGAAAATAAACACGGTCCCAACTTCGGGAGTCTTTCCTCTTAGTCTTTTCCTGTGTACATATGATGATGATGGTGGTGGTGGTGGTGGTGGTGATGATGGCTAATATTCATATAGTGTTTATAATGGGCAAGACACTTGTCTTACTTTAACTTATTTTAATTTACTTCATTCTTTGAAATACACACTAGTCTTACTCCCATTTCCAAGAAGAGGACACCAAGTCACAAAGAGGCCATGTGGCATACCTGAGCTGAAAGAACTAGTGGCACAGCTGGGACTTGAACCCAGGCAATTGGCTTCAAACCATCAACAGGTATCTAAACAAAATTAGGATTATACCCCACCTAGTGCTAAAGTTTTCACATGTCTTTGATTACATTTTGAAATATATTTGGCAGCTGTACATATGTCAATTAATTACATGATAATGCCCCCAATTACTGGACTTTTGGATTGTTTCTGCTGTTCCCCTATTATGAGTAATACAGAGACATCATCAGACGTGAATCTCTGCACTCATCTTTCATTGTTTACTTAGGTTTCATTTCTAGGGCTGAGACAACTGGCTCAGACTGGCTCAAAGGGTCTGAATACATTCAAAACCTTTGATTCTCCTTCTAAATCATCTTCCGTAAATACTGTACATTTAACCCAGTACCAGCAGTTGATCACATTTGCTTTTTCCCTAAAAAGGATTAGGTCACGGACACAGTTTTGTCATGTCTTCTATGAAGTACAGAATGTTTTCTGGCTTAATTTTTGTTTTTCTCTTAATAGACTTTATTCTTCTGAGAGCAGTTTAAGGTTTACTGAAAAATTAAGCACAAAGCACAGAGAGTTCCCACATATGCTCCCTGTGCTCCCCAGCTCCCCCTACTACGAGTATCTTGCATTAGTGCGGTACACCTGTTATAACTGATGACCGAATATTAATACCGTTCATGAGCTGAAGTCCACAGTACATGTTAGGGTTTACTCTGTGTAGCACGTTCCGTGGCTTCTGACAAATGTATAATGACACGCGTCCATGTATCCATCACGGTGCCATATCGTATAGTGTTACTGCTGGAGAAGTCCCCTGTGCTCTGCCTATTCATCCCTCCTCCTCTCCGAGGCCTTTGCAACCATGAAAATTTTCACTGTCTCCATAGTTCTGCCTTTTTTCTGGCTCAATTCTTGGTGAGCGTGTTTTTACTTTCGCATATGTATCAGCTCTGCACTTCACTCTGTTGAGTCTGGCCCCTTATCCAAGTTGAAATACTATCCATGTTCTCTAGCCAACCATGATTCATCAAAACAAACAATACTGACCCCTTTTAAAGATCAACCAACATCTGATTCCTGAGTGTATCTTATGTCTGAACTGTTTTGTCTATCCCTTAGCACTTCCGTAAGGCAGAGTCCTGGCCGTGTTCCTCACCCAAATCTTCTAAAAGGCCAAAGTGACTACTCCTTTATACATCACAAGGGCTAGAGGATTTCTAAGGCAAGTTCCCAGAGTTCCTCATTCTTGGCTCACTATGTTCAGCAGGACCCCTTACTCATAAGTTAACTGAATGAGAAGCTGTTATTGGATATCAAATGCCATCATATACACAAGAGAAGTTAAAATTGATAGCAGAGATTTCAAGAAGGAACAAAGTGAAGCCCATTTGAACTATTCAGCTGATTTTATGAAAAACCTCCGACTGCTTGGGGAAAAAAATGGGAAAGAGGAATCTCTGTTGGGTGGGGGGGCAGATGGAATTCTAACAGGAAACGCTTCCTGCTCTTAGCCACACCTGTTTGGGCAAGAGACTGTTTTTTTCTCGGCCAGTATCCTCCCCCTTATTACCAACATCTGTTATTTCATATATTATACAGAGTGCGTTATTAGAGTTCTTTGCTGCCTTGAAAGAAGGCAACAAAAGACTTTAAAATTTTTTCAGCCTCTGTTAGTGAATACATTTACAGGTTTTATAATATTAAAAAATACCAAACTACTTTTCATCCTATTTGAAAGATAGGCAAGAAGAACACCACATGAAGAACAGGGAGTAGAATCCAAAGTGCCCAGCATCCCGCCTCGGAAGACACAGCCCCATGTGGCCCAGCCCCCTGGGTCTAACAAAACAGCCCAAGGGGACCAAACAGAAAACCCAGTGTGGTGTCAGTGTGGTCACCACACCTACCATTCTGGGTGAGTTTTGTGGAGCAAATGAGGGTGGCGATCTGAAAGCTGTCTTTGGTGCTGTCCTTGCTTGGGGTGAAGCTGGCCAGGGTTTTGGAAGCTTGGAGCTCTTTTTCTTCCATCTCTATTTTGGTTCCTGGCAGGGTCAGATAGAATTTAGCATCTTCCATTTTCTTGTTGTCACCCTGAAAAGGAAGCATATGAGGGATACCACATGATGGGCAACATCTCATAGATGCAAATAAAGTACTTTCTCTCATGAGCACAGTGCCTTTCCAGGGCACAAAACACAGTTTTATCAAATTATACTTATGTTCCTTCCAACTCTAAGACACTGTGATACTTTTCCAGGGTTTGAGCCCAGAAATAATTTCAACACTGAATAAAAATGGAGTAAGTTGTGAACTCCAAACTGAGAACATCCTAGATGTCTGCTGTAAATAAATAAATATTAAGGAATAAGGGTGGATTTCAGTTTCTTGAATCTGTAAATGGTCAGAATGACATGTCATCGGGTTGAGGGGCTGACTGCATTCATTGGGAGGAAATAGCTTGCCACAACTCCCAAAACTATTTGTGAAATAAGGAGCTGTTAGAGGAAGACCCACGCCAGGCAGGTGCAGCTCAAAGAAGCTACCGGTTCTGATACAGTTCAATAAAGGAGACCTTCCCGTGTCTACTTGCCACTGGAAAATCTCCGGAGATAATTCCGTAGCAGTTAAAGAGTGAGGACAAAACTGCTAGGGAAGGAAGCGAGGCCCCCTAGCAGAGAAATGGTGCCTGGCTCTTGGTGATATGAAAACCACATCCTACCACATCCTACCACACCCTCCACACCCCAACCGAGCCCAACAGTGCAACTGTCTCTGTCCCATACAGGACGATGCAGAGGAGAGGCAAGAGGCCAGCCCTTGACTATTCACTGCCACGGAACACTGTTGAAGGAGAAGGAGACGTTCTTTAGAGGCCTCGATAATAATACAACTCACTCCTTAACAGAAGGGATGGGAGACCACGCAGCTGGAGCCCTCTGGTTTTCTAGACATAAGGGGCAAACACTTATAGCTCTAGAGAAGTTTCTGATGCTTATCCACATAATTCTGACTGGAGCCTTAAGAACCCCTTTCGGAGGGAGTAAATATTTCCCAAGCAATTTTCTGAGCCTTGTTCTCTTAGCAGTACCTTATAAACCACCAGATCATGCCTCCCGTCCTGCAGAGTGGTGCCGTCCGGGTTCATCAGTTTCACGAAGGCCACGCCAAAGGCTCGCTCAGATTTATCTCTGGCTGAAAAGACAGAAATACAGGTCTGAGCAGCGCAGTAAGACAGCAGGAAGCGCTGGCTGTGATGGACCATTTCCCATTTTGCTCCAGGGTGTGATATTCAATCACGCTGTAATCAACACTGTTCAGCGAGCTACAATAAGCCGTGTGTGACTGTGCATGCCACGGGCCCCTCAAAGGAAATAGTCCCCAAACTGAAATCTTCTAGTACCTCCACCTATGTTTTTCTTCCTATATTTGCAAATAAATGAGACCAGCAACTACCCAATCACCTAAATCAGAAATGTAGACGTTGACACTGACGCCCCCTGCCATGTCAACTCCATGTGCGGAATCCATCTGAAACCTGTGCCTTTTCTCCCCCTCCCTTCTGTTCCTACCCTAGTTCCATTCAAGTCTTCCCTATATTTCTAGAGGATCTTTCCAAGCAGTCCTTTCCTCCACACTGCAGCCAGAGTGAGATTTCCAAAAGCAGATCTAATCAGGTCAACCACGCTGCTCCAAAAACACCTCCATGAGATACCTCATTTCTGTTGCTTTAAGATAGACTCTGGGAAGCATTAATTGTATGCCAAGGTTCATTATGCCACCTCTTCCGTCCAAGAGAGGAGCCCAGGTGCCAGGAGGATCCAGCCTCCCCAAGGAACCAGAGCACCTCCCTCTGGATCTTTAGGTGTTGGCCTCTGAGCTCACTGTCCCCCAGTTAGGTGTCGATGCCTGGGCAACCTGTGGCCTGTTCTCATCACACGTACAACTCTGAGGTCAGCAGCGGCTCACGTGCCCCTAGACTGGCTGTGCAGTAAACCACTATATGATTATATTACGATTTGTTTATCCATTCTCCTGTTGGTGGCCGTTAGGCTATATTCAATGTGGGGATATTTGAATAAAGCTGTTATAAACATACACCAAACCACAACGACCATCACTACCACCCATAAAACACCTTTTAAGGGCTCCGCCAAAACCTGATTCAAAATAACCTTCATCCTTCATGATGGGGCTCCAGCCTGCTTAGATTCAGACCACTGAAGTGTCAGTCCAGGCTCTGTCACTCCCTAGCCCTGTGATCCTGGGCAAGGATCTCATTTCTCTGTGCTCAGTTTCTTTTTTGTATAAATGCGGAGAAAAGCATTATGTATGTTATCAGATGACTGTCGATGCTACACAGTGTATAAACAGAGATTCATTTAGTGTCTCATACAAACTAAGGGCTTGATAAATGCTAGCTTAGTATTATGCAGAACCATAGGAAATTGCTGATATTTGCCTATTTGATACTGACCTACAAAAACAGCAATTTTGTGGGGTTCAACTTAATATCACGACACCCACTGCTCTCACTTCAGCCCTACTGCGTTCACTTTGTGAGTTTCAAACACATTTCCCCACCGTTACTCTTCACTGGGGAAACATCGATTCCTTCCACACCTGCAGTCTCAGGATGTCCAAATCATGCACAGATGACAGGGCTGGACACTGTGCTACATGCCTCCTTACAACTCTTTGCTGGGGCAGCACCTGCCACACTGTTCTGACCTTAGCTGCCTTTTCTCTTGCTCATCTTCCTAACCAGACTAGCAGAGACGTCAGAGCACTACGCATGCCCTATCCTGTGAAACCCTTACCGAGTGTCTATTAATATCATACAGAACCTTAATATTCATAGAACACATTTTGGGGAAATTCTTTTTTTAAAAAATTTTATTTAAATTCAATTTAGTTAACATATATTTATTATCAGTTTGAAGCACAGAGTTTAGTGATTCATCAGTTGCATATAACACCCAGTGCTCCTTCCATCAAGTGCCCTCCTTAATGCCCATCACCCAGTTACGCCATCCCCTCACCCACCTCCCCTCCAACAACCCTGTTTGTTCCCTAGAGTTAAGAGTCTCTTATAGTCTGCTTCCCTCTGTTTTTATCTTATTTTATTTTTCCTTCCCTTCCCCTATGTTCATCGAATTTGTTTCTTAAATTCCACATATGAGTGACATCATACAGTGTATCTGTCTTTCTCTGATTGACTTAGCACCAATGAATCCTGAAGTAATGATGCTAAGTAACTAGTTTCCAAGTATTTTGTTTTCTAGACCCACAAAAGTACTGTCAAGCCAGAGTAATTTTTTTTTTTTTTTTTACCAGAATTATGCTGTAGACCTTCTAGTACTTACATTCCTGAGATGACCTGTGTCGGAAGGTAAATCTTATATGGCAGCGAGTAACCTCCTCTATAGCGATGGATACCTGCACAGTAATAAGGAACTTACAGTTTACAGATACACAGTATGTTGCACTCTTAGCTCATTTTACAGAGTTGGTGCAATTTTAGTTTCTTATTACAGCACTAATTCCTACAGAGTGAGATTGAGGGTAAGGTTCCATTCAAAACAGATTGTTATTTTCAAAACCTTAAGAATCTGAAGAGAAATCACCTTTGCTGTTTACCACGATTCTGAGGATGGAGATATTACAAGTTTCTAGTGCCTTCTCAAGTATGAAAGAGGAAATACTTCAGAGGAACAAGATCAGGACTTTGGGGTCCATACAGGAGCTTTCAGACTGCAAGGTGTATTGTATGTTGATTGATATGGTAATAATTAGGGTCCATAACAGAAGGAAAAGATAAAATACTGGGGACAAGGAAGCTTTACGCTGTTTACATATATGGAGGGGCCAAGGAATGCAGAAGTACATGGCAATGAAAAGAGCAGAGAACTTGTGGCAAATAGTCAAATAAATTATAGCATGATCATATAATGGAATATTATTTGAGTACCTAGAAACCCATTTCTGAAGAACTTTTAATGCCTTGAAATAAGTAGTTTTAAAAAGCACAACATAAATCTGTTATAAACTGCACATTCCAAAACATATGAAGTCTATAAAATTGTGGAAAATGATTACTTCTGCATTGAGATATTAGAGTTTTTTGTTTTTTTTTTTTTTAGTTTTCTAGGGAGAGCTCATAAGATTTTGACAATCCAATTTGACTTTGACAATCTGGGATTTAGGAGAAATGGGCTCCAATTTAGGTGTGGACACTAAGCAGTTACAGGATCTTGGAAAGTCACCTGACATTTTTGAGCGTTAGTTACCTAATCAGAAAGGGCATTAGGACACTGTTTTAGCCACAGGGCTACTGAGTGACTCACCCGGAGGGCTTATCTAAAAAGCACTTAGGGAATTTGTAATACACATATTTAAATTGAAAAGAGCCCAGAAAACTTGGTCAGAGGCCAAGAAGAAAAAAATGTTAGGCAACTGCTTGCAGAGTGTGAAAATTTCCATTTTGTTTTGGATCATCTTGGCAGCCTATTACATCATTACAACTACAAGCGTCTCTAGTGAAATTTCTACACATTTATCAATGAGAATGTTATTTAAGAATTCCGAGTTAACGATAAATACTCTCATGCAGAATTGTATCAATTCATTTCTTATAGGACACCACAGGCAACCTACCTATAACTTCAGGATGAAGAGGGAATGATTTGTGGGTAAAAAGAAAGGAATCTAAAGGAGTTTTAAAATATGACGGAGATTACAAATGGCGCATCTCACCTTGACCGTCTCATACCAACAGGGCTGCTTCACTTGGTAATAGACTACTGATTTGTACTCTGAAATGCCTTCATATCCAGCACCAGGATGAATTGCTTTCTTTGGAAGGGAAGAAAAAATTAAAAGATCATTTTTAATTGTTTTTTTTAATTCCAGTATAGTTGACATACAGTGTTATATTAGCTTCCAATGTATAATACAGCGACTCAACAATTCTAGACATTACTCAGTGCTCATCACAACAAGTGTGCTCTGAATCCTCGTCCCCTATTTCACCCATCCCCCCACCCACCTCCCCTCTGGTAGCCATCTGTTCTCTGTAGTTAAGAATCTGTTTCTTGGTTTGTCTCTCTCTTTTTTTCCCCTTTGCTCATTTGTTTTGTTTCTTAAATTCCGCGTATGAGTGAAGTCATATAATATTTGTCTTTCTCTGACTTATTTCACTTAGCATAATACTCTCTAGCTCCATCCATGTTGTTACAAATGGCAAGATTTCATTCTTTCTGATGGCTGAGTAATAATCCATTGTGTATAAATACATATTCTTTATCCATCCATCAGTCGATGGACACTTGGGCTGTTTCCATAGCTTAGCTATTGTAGATAATGCTGCTATAAACATAGGGGTGCAAGTATCCCTCTGAGTTAGTGTTTTTGTATTTTGGGGGTAAATACTAAAAGGGGATAATTTCATCTAGAAAAATAAGAGCACTCCACATACCACGCATGAGCCATCTACCCTCCACATGGCCGGCACGTGCCTCACACTGGCACACATCAGCTGATCCCATTTGGAGGCTGAAGAGCAGGGTAAGAATGAGTTTCTACTCCTTTCTTTGAGGTTCTAAGTATGTAACTATGGTAGTCAATAAGGGACCCAGCACCATCCCAACACTCCTCTGCCGTAAACTTTATTCTCTTTTCCATCTGCGGTCAGGCATTCTCTTTCCTTCCTCTTCCTTTCTCTCTCAGGGAGCAGAGGCCCAGAGAGGGTGACTGGGAGTTAGGGCGCACATGCAGACACACCGCTGTGTGAGGTCCTATCCATGCTCTGCTTCAAGGACCTGGAGTATCTGTACAGAATGTTCACTAAAACTCAGGGCTGTGTCTTTTCCTGGTAATGAGCCACTTACTTCAGTAGAACCAGGCCTCCAAGGGGGTAAGCAAAGCTGTGATGTGAGCCATCAAGAGAAGATGCAAACCTGAACTCAGGAGCTCAAGGGCTCTGTTAGTAGCACAAAGAAGCCACTCTCATACCAGAGCGCACCACACAGTTTCCCCCCCCCCCGACACTGAATACGATTTGACTCAGTCCACTGTTGCCTTCAAAGATGATCACGTCCATAGGGAAGGGATGGGGATGCGTACTCCACTGTGCCCTCAAGGACCTGTGTGAGCGAGGCACTCAGACAGCTTGGGCCTTCAATTCCACAGAAGGTAACCAGAGGGAACTACGGCTCATATGAGGGGAGCTGGATCTCAGCTGAGACCATGAAAGCCTCCGTGATGTAAGAATCAACACTCACTACTTGTCTGTCTAGACAGAATGCTGCCATGGTTGGAGGAACTCTGGACTGAAAGGCAGGATACCTGGATCTAGTCTTACCTCCTCCAGTAACTTCTGTGTTTCTGCGAGAAAATAGCTTGCCCCCGTTGGGTTGCAGTTTCCTGATTACTAAAACAAAACCTAAAGACCAGTGGGAGTTGATGTGACCCAAGAGCCCTACCAATTTAACAGCTTTCTACCGGGTGTGTCTCCTCTGGTTCTGCCGACTTGGTACAGGAAGGGGGCCCTGCAGCACCTTCTGGGCCCCCGCACCACTTCACTCCCCACAGGGACCCACCAGTCTTGAAAGTGGCCCAATTACTTGCAAATGATACAGAACTTCTGGATCAGAAGCATACGCATGAAGCCACTGGTGGCTGGAGATACTTCTTAGAACAGGAGGAATAATGAAAATAAGCATCTAAGTGGGTTTCTTAGTAAACTTGGTAATTGCTAATGACAAATTAAACAGGTTTCATCCTTTTTCCTTATGAAAAAAGCAAATGCACACTAATGTGGGGAGCAAGTCCCCTAAGACCAAAGTCCCCTAATATGAAGAAGTGTGTGATGGCAGCAGGATTTCTCGGCAGCCCCGCCTACCTCCAAGAGCTTGCCCTCCTCGTCGTACACAGACATGGTCACCTCCACATTCTTTGGTGTCTTCTTTTTCCCTTTGTCAAACTCCCCGTGGATCAGGGTGACATAAATATCATTCCTCACGTCGCCTGCAACAGGACAACCCACCCTATGAGTGGTGCTCAGAGAAGTCATTTAAAATTTTCAGGATATAGTAAGATATAACATAGAAATAAAATATGAAATGTTCTGACTTGGGACACGCAGGTGGCTCAGTGGGTTAAGCATCTGCCTTCGGCTCAGGTCATGATCTCAGGGTCCTGGGATTGAGTTCTGCATCGGGCTCCCTGCTCAGCGGGCAGCCTGCTTCTTCCTCTGCCCCTCCCTGCTTGTGCTCTCTCCCTCGCTCCCATCACTCTCTCTCTCTCAAATAAATAAAATCTTCACAACAACAAAAAAAGAAATGCTCTGACTTTATAGGGAGCTATTCATATAGCAGAAGTTTTTATATATATTGTCCTCTTCTGCATCCTTCACCCTACCTTTCCATACATACCAAAGTGTCTTTGAAATGCACTGTTTTAAAAGGAACTCTTTTCCGTAGTAATCCTTTGTTCTATTTATTAATAACTGCTGTCTAATAATAAGTACACAATGTATTTTATTAGGTTACAGTGGCAGATTTTTTTCTCAATAATGCCTTGGAGGGCGGTATTTTAACACATCTGAAAATAACAAAAGCTAACGTTTATTCGGTGCTTCCTCTGTGCTGGGCACTTTCCAACATGTCTTACAGGTAAGCATTTAGTTAATCCACATAATAACCTGATGAGAGAAACACTATTTCTAAAAGCCTGTAGAATACTTTACCTTTATTTAAATCAGCTTAATTGTTTTTACCAGTATCAGAATCATTTCCACTTGTCATAGTCTGGATTGTCCGGCACAAAATTTGAAAAATTAATTAGCAAATGAAGAGCCCCCACAGTGAAGAAAAATTTAAATGTTATTGAGATGCTTAAACAAACCCTAGAATGAATGAAAGTCATAACAAGTTCCTGGCCAGGAAGACTCGGTATTATAAAAAGGACTCCAAAATGTATACTCTATTATAAACTGCCTCCCAATGTAAAAAATTAAAACCTTCTAGCACTATAAGAAAATAGGGGTGCACATTTAGAGCACTTTTCATTTTCACCACTCATCTGCTTAGAAAAAAAATTAAGGTCTTACCCACAGTTGGTTAAGGTGGAGCAAAAGGGGCTTTTTCATACAACACAGCTCAAACTCTGAACTGACACACTTTGTCAATAGAGAAACTGACAATTTGTATTAAAAGCCTTATCTGACAAAGAAACTTCACTGGTAATATTTGTACCACAGTATTAAGAATGTAAGTATTCACCTCTAAGGATATTCATTGTGCTGTTGTTTACAAAAGTGAAAATTTGGAAAATCCTCAATTTCCAACAATAGGCAGCTGTCTGAATAAATTACAGTACAATCAGATGAGATAATTTTCATTTATTCATTTAAAAAACTGACTGAGCACTGTTTGGGAGACAATGGTGAGCCAGCCATGCAGCAGCCTCACTTTCACAGAGCCTACAGTCTAGAGGAGAGAAGCATCAGCAGATAATCACAGGACAAAATGCATCATTATGAATGAAGGAAAAGGTCAGGCTCTGTGAAGGCATAACACTAAGTCCTTACTGTGTCTGGAGGGTGTGGGAATATTTCCTCTGAGCTGATACTGGAGGGAGGAGAGTAAGAGGGAGCAAAAGTAGCATGTGCAAAGGTCCAGAGGCAGGGACACAGGATTGTTGTCCAAACATACAGTTGTCCAGGGAACTGATGGCAGTAGCTACCACTAACGGAGTGACAATGGAGAAGGAGAGGAGGGATGGATTCGAAAGACCTTTCAAAGGTAAAACTGGCAAGTCTTAGTCACTAATTTAGTGTAAGGTATAAAGGAAAGGGAGGTTTAAGGCTGACTTTCAGGTTTCTTGTTGGTGCAACTGGATGGACAAGGGTTCTATTCTCTTAGATAAAACACAACAGAAGAGCCTGTCTAGATCCAAAGGATTATAAGTTCCAAATGGGGATTCTGAGTAAGAATTAACCAGTTAAAGAGAGAAGAGAGATCTAGTCAGGTAGGCATAGTGGCTACTGAAGTCCCGAGGCAGGAAGTAGTAACAGAGTTCAAAGGAGTGGTCTTGAGGCTATGGACACGAATTTAGACGCGACTAAGACACAGAGGCAAAATGAATGGAGGAAATCACATAGGAAGAGAATACAGGTATGAGAAGGAAAAGAGGTCTGTTATGGACTGAACTGTTCCCCCTAAATTCATACGCCGAAGCCCTCACCCCTATACTTCCAAATGCGGCTGTACGTGGAGACTGGCCCCTTAAACAGGTGACTAAGGTAAAATGAGGTCATATGTGGGTGCTATTCCAATATAACTGGTGTCCTTATAAAAAGAGATTAGACCCGGGTGACCGTGTGAGGACGCAGTGAGAAGGTGGCCATCTCCAAGCCAAGAAGGGAGGCTTGGAAGAATCCAACCCTGCTGACATCTCAGACTTCCAGCCTCCGCAAGTGAGAAAATAAATGTCTGTTGTTGAAGCTGCCCAGCATGTGGGACTTTATTAGGGCAGCCCGAGCAAACTAACAGAGGACATAAGGACCAGATACTGCGGAACTCTAACGTTTAAAGGCAAGGTCGAAGGGGACATGCTGGCAAAGGGGAATGGAGACAAAGAGAAGAGTGTGGGTCCCCGGAGATGAGGGTGGACCATGTCAATGAGGGGGTGGTCGACAATGTCACATGTTGCCCAGAGAAGCCGGGACAATCTTTTAGGCTAAAAAATATCCCCTGGACTTAGTGGCATTACAATCTCGGGTGACTCTAGTGACACCATTCTGGACGGGACAGAGGGAGACTGGCAGATGCAGAAACAGAGATGGATAGCACATTATGTGATGGCTTCTGAGATGCTGGCTGTGCAGAGGAGGGCAGACAGCAGGAGCGCCTGAGCTAGAGGGGAAAGTCGGGCTGAGGCAAGGGCTGACGGTGTCTCTGGAGCCTGTCCAAATGGTGATGACGAGCGACAAGGTAAGGAGCTTTGGTCTGGATCTCTTATTTCTCAAACCTGGCCATCACCAGAATCCCTGGGGGAGCCTTGGTCTTAAAACTGAATCGAGTCTCTGGAACACTGTGGGAACCTGTATTTTAACGTTTCTGAGCTGAACCAAAGACCAGCATTTGGGAGCCATTGTCCTAGATGATTTTCCAAGTCTCTGAGAGCCCTGGCAGTCCGGGAACCAATCCTATCGACCAGAGAGATTAGAAAGAATCTTCCTAGCCAGATAACAAAGATAAATTCACTTTGTCCAAAAAAATAAATTTCTCCCTTTTATCGTTTCAGATTTCATTCTTGCTGTAGTAATAACACTGCCTTTGGTTATAGGAATGTTACCAATGCTTATTTTTTTTTAAACAAGAAGACAAACACTTTCACAGTATGAAGATGACAACGCACTGGGCTGAGTGAGTCTGGAAGGGATGATATCAGCAGATGAAGCACCACCTTCTTTCATGAGAAAGGAAAAAGATGGTCTCCATTCAGATAGCTCTTTTTCCCATTCATCCTTTTTAATGCCACTACGTGCAGACGACGTGTGTGGCAACATGTTATTACCGCTCCTTAATCTCCAGAAGGAGGAATAAGATGTTGTGCTACGTTAAAGGAACCCCAATTTTTACGTAGTAGACAACAGCATGGTTTTCTAAAATTTTTCTAACATGCCAAAGGTTACTTATTTACATATTCTATCTACCTATCTATAAAATACATCATATCATATTTTAATATTTATAACACATATGCTTTATGTAATATATTATCTTATATAAAGTTCCTTGAGATGATTTCCTTTCATTACTATAAAGATTAAATCAAATGGGTTAAGTCAGCGAATTCAAGAGAACACATATGCAGATCACCAACATATGGTGCCAAAAAAGACAAAAGGAAAGTAAGAAAACCACAGTATGTTTACATCCTTGTCGCCACACGTATGGGGAGAGCCAAGCACACAGTCAGAGTTTAAGCAAATGGGGCAAAGGGTCTGGCTGCACTGAGCTTAGCAGACTCCTCGCTGGGGCTTCCTGGCCAGTGCCCCCCAATGCTGGTGATGTCACTCTGAGAAAGGGACATGCGACAAGGCAAATCACTTTTGGGGCGTGAAACCTGTGCTACCATTAGTGATCCTTAACGGGTAACGTAGGGAAGAATTTCAGAGGGGCTTGTGCAGAGCAGAAAGGAAGAATGCGGCGAGGAAATTCTGAGTTCCATGCAGAAGCATTATCTCGGGCTTGTGTACCGGGCACTGCAACCCCGAGAGTCTCCCACTGTCTCGATACCACAGATGCGGGTCACTGAAGACCACAGAGGATCTCACATTGCCTCAGCCATCCTGTTAAGACATAACTGCTGTGTGGAAGGAAGAGCTAGAGGATGGAGGACAGGTGAACCACGCAAAAGCTTTTACCTGGAAGTATTATTTCAGGAAAGCCCATTTTTCGGGCAATTGCAGTCGATCTATCCACCAAGTGTGAAAAATTCTTCTGAACCTGTGTGAGGTCACCTGGCAAAAGCTTCAAAGATACCCAAAGTCCTTTAAAGAAAAAAAGGATGAACTTTTAGTTCTATGATCTATACCATAAACACACACAGAAACGCTGAAAAAAATATATGCATTGTATTAATACACAGATACTTTATGATAAAAATGTAAATTCTCCCTCAGTTAACTTATAATTTTTATGACACTCCTATCAAAATCATAACAAGACTTCCTTGAGAATTGGACAGAGGTGTGAACAGATGCTTACTTTGGAGGGAAAAAAAAACAAACATGAGTAAAGACAGCCCCTATCAGATACCAAAATATTGTAGAGCTGTAATCAAGTATTGTATTAGTGCTAGAAAAGATATATATAAATCAATGGAAACAATTAGATTAAGTACTATAATATACAGCAATTTAATATATAGTAAAGATGTATAGCAAATTCTGAAAAAAGAAATGACAATTTCATAAATGTGCTGGAATAATTTTCTTGCTACTTAAAAGAGAATCAATCTAATTTCTCACCTCGCATTTTCATTAAAATAAATTCCTAATTTAATAAAGAAATAAAATAAATCTTTTTTCTAAGTATAGAGAAAAATGAAGAAATCACACAAAAAAAGAATTATCTAGGGGCGCCTGGGTAGCTCAGTCGGTTAATGATGTCAGGGTCATGGGATCGAGCCCCATATGGGGCTCCATACTCAGCAGGGAGTCTGCTTAAGGATTCTCCCCCTCTGCCCCTCCCCACACTTGTGTGTGTGTGCACATGCACGCTCTCTCTAAAATAAATAAATAAATCTTAAAGAAAAAAGAACTATCTATACACAAATGGAAAGTTCTGATATTTATAAAGATGTGAAAGGCAGGCTACAAAAGGGTGAAATACCTACAAGAAATTACAAGAAAGACATCAGATAAATAGAACATGAATAGACAATTCACAAAGAAGTGACAAAGTTGGTAAATATTTGACAAATCAAAAACTGAAAAATACATGTTCTATAAGACGTTGTTATCTGCATAAAAACTGAGAAGGAAAACTTTAGAAAAACTCACGAATGCATAGGAAGGCTAGGTTATTCACCATCAAGTAGTTTTTAAACTGCAGAGAACTATGGAAGTTTACTTTTCACCTTTCAAATAGGTAAAGATATATTTTTTTAGAGAGAGAGAGAGAGCACACACAAATAGCAGGGGAGGGGGAGAAAATCCTAGTAGGCTCCACAGCCCAGCGTGGAGCTGGGAAACATGGCTGGATCTCACGACCATGGAATCATGACATGAGCCAAAATCAAGTGTCAAATGCTTAACCAACTGAGTCACCCAGGAGCCCAACAAACAGGTAAAGATTTTTAACTATTGGGTCGCCAAGCAGGCACTGTGGTAATTAGCACCCACTGGCAGAAGTCAATGGAAAGCAATCTGGTAATATGTGTATCTCTGAGTTTGAGCTTGTTCCCATCATTTGACCCAGGAGTCCTACTTCTGGGAATTTTCTTGGGGAGGTATTCCTAAATATGGAAAAAGCTTCATGTATAAAAGTAGTCACAGCAGAGTTATTTAAATATATAATGGTAACAAAATAGAAAACATTTAAGTGTTTCCCTAGGGGGATCAAATTTTCTTAAATCCAAGTAATGGAATATCACGCAGCCAGCCACAGAAAAATACATGTAATGAGCATAAAAACATTTGAAAAGTACTTGGTTTGTTAAGCAGCAAGAAAACAAATTTTTTTTCACTTTTGCCTGGGGGAAAAAAAATTACACTACACAGCAATTTATTTAGTATAAGGATTTTCTACTCTAATAAATCATATCCTAGGCTAGGAGTTCTAAAACAACAGAAATGTATTTCATTATTTGCTTTCAGATTCTTTAATGATTCCTCACATCTCTTTCCCACCCAGAACAACTGTGAATACATGGAAAACGAAATATGCTGAAAATAAAGTGTTTCCTGATTGCCTCCACTTCAGTAGAAGATAGCTACAGGGTGGTTAAAAAAAAAAAAAAAAGTGACCCAATCTTCAAAATTATCTCCAAATCATCACCATCTTGGTATTTGAATTTTAAAAATTTACCCAGTTTTTAAAAAAATATTATTTGAATTTAAAATGCAGTTTCAATGAATGGAATTTCTTAGTTAAAACTGTGTCAACAGAATGAATGATATATGGAAGCACTAAAAACAACTCAAAATGTTTTGCTAGTTAGCCCGTTATTTCATATTAATATCTGTTCAGGGGCTCAGGGGCTCAATCTGGGTGGCGCAGTCTGTTTAAGCATCTGCTTTCAGCTCAGGTCATGATCCCAGGATCCAGGGATCGAGTCCTGCACTGGACTCTCTGCTCAGTGGGGAGTCTGCTTCTCCCTCTCCCTCCCCCTACTTCTACTCTCTCTCTCTCAAATAAATAAATCAAATCTTAAAAAATTAATGTCTGTTCATTTGTATTACTTTGGCCTCTTTCCTCTTAATTTTACTTAATGTAATGGGATAAGCATTCAGAGGGTGGAACATAATTATCCCCAAACTTCTTTCTCATTGTGCATTTACCTAGAATCAGCATTGGGATTGTAGGGGAGACAAAACTGAGAAAGGACTCATGGGATAATTATTTGTTCCATAGAATTTACAAAATACAGCTGCGATCCCATTCAGTGCTGAATGCAGCCTCGGTGCTCTTCAGTGTTCAATGCCTTCAGCAGGAAGCTGAGGCGAGCAAACCCCCCCAGGGTCTGCTTTCATCAGAGAAGACAGAGAGAAGGGCGAGTGTCCCAGGACCCAGCTCCACCGCCGCTCCCCGCCCCCCAGCTTAGTGCAGGGCTGTGTACCTTGCCCTTTGTGATTCACTTCCTTCGCCGCTATCACTTTATTCAGGACTGAAGTGAGCGGCTCATTCTCCCCAGTCACATGGGATGTTATCAGGGGCGACATGATTAGCTGTCTCTGCCGGATGTAGGTTTCCATTGCGATTCTGGGAAAGTCAGAAATGAGAGGTGAGGAAAAAGAGGAAGTTTCTATAGCACAGCTTCAGGGGCACCTGGGTGGCGCAGTCGTTAAGCGTCTGCCTTTGGCTCAGGGAGTGATCCTGGCGTTACGGGTCGAGCCCCACATCAGGCTCCTCTGCTATGAGCCTGCTTCTTCCTCTCCCACTCCCCCTGCTTGTGTTCCCTCTCTCGCTGGCTGTCTCTCTCTCTGTCAAATAAATAAATAAAAAATCTATAGCACAGCTTCAGACAGGGCGGGTACTATGGGAATAATCTGGAAATCTAAACACTAGACACACCTCACTGGAGGACTCTCCCTTTATTTTTACATGGGGTGCCTATGTTGGTTATTTCCAAGATGAATTTGGTGTCTTAGACAGGCACCCTGTGGAAAAAGGAAAAAACAAACTGCCCAAGAACAAACGAAACTGATGGCCAAATATTAACAAAACCAGGGGCAAGGCCTAATGCTCTTTCTGAGGTGGGAGAGGCTGATGGAATGGAACTGAAGAAGCAGCAGGGATGGGACGGGTGAGCGGGCCTCAGTCCTGGTTCTACCTGGCAGTAAGCTCTGGGCCTCAGTTTCCTCATCTGTACGATGGGCCTAGATCTATGCCTTCCAAGGCCTCCATCTGGCACCGACACTCCACGCACATTCAAGAGCAGCATGCACGCAGCAGCTTTCGGAGGGTGTTCTTAGATTCTCATGTGATGACAAACTCTACGTAGAGTGACGATGGCACAGCCACCAGCAAACAAGCTCCACTTCAGTGGTCCCACCAGGCTGAGATCAAAGAACCAAACGCAGCCCCTCCTGACAGCACAAGCACCTGCAGGAGCTGTATCAGCCTGGTGCAGGTCGACAGTCGCCCTCTCTGCTGTGGTTTTGTTCTCTTGCCCACGACGCAGGCCAGCTTTCTCTGCGGGCTTCTGATCTGTACCCCGATAGTAGCGGGAAAACGGCACTGCAGTGTCTCACTGAAAAGCGCGGGGGCTGTGATCTGAGTGGCTGGTTCAAAGCACTCTCTCTTAGACAGACTAGCAGAGTCCATCCGGGACACTCTCCTCACATAATACGCTGCGAAGCTTACTGATGAGGTAAGTTAAGAAGGCATTTGCCATAAATCTTAGGAGTTTAAAGCCAGAGACTGTGATTTGCATCATGAATGCCTTACAGTGGCTGTTGGCTGCACAGCGAGCGGTAACCAAATCAGGGCTGGGCTCCTGGGAAAGTCAGAGCCCGTATTGTTAGACAGTGAAGGCGATCTCAGGGCTCTGTTTCAACACGGCTGCAGGATGGCAGCTGGTTCAGAAATTAGGCGGGGGGCACATAACCAAAGGAAGAAGCCCACCTCAGAAGTGAGATAAACATACAGAGTAACGTCCACATCCATGCATGCTGCTCCCATCATGTACACATACATATAATATGCACATATATAATACCTAATGCACATATAATAGTGACAAATAACTTTATACGTATATGTAATAGGAACATCCATGGACATGAAAGTTCTTCTTGTTTATATTTATTGTAAGTATAATATATACATTTTAATATTTCTAAATATATGTTCATATTTATTCTCTATATATTTAATATTTACTCATTAATGTTTAAGATAGTCATATATTTAATATATTGATACATTTAACTTAATGTATTAATATAAAATTCTAGGTAATATATTCATTACACTTAATATATTTAATATTTGAATGTGTATGTATCTATTTATAGTGGGATCAGCATTCATGAATTTGAAAGTCACCCCATAATTCATATTAGCATTAAGCTACATAAAATATTTACCTCACCACATTCTTGGAGGGTCAGTATACAGGTGGTAGGATACTAGATAAATGCATTTAAAAAATTATTAATAGCAGCCTCTGGATGAAGGAAGGAAGTGCTACTTAGCACGAGCTATTTGTACTATTATATTTAGAAACTGGTCTAAAGGTGGTGTGCTTTAAACTGAAAGATAAAGATTTTTATACTTTCAGTAAAATTACATATCATATATATATTTTTTGTACAAAAATAGAATCACAGAGTCAAACAAAAATGAGGCAAAATCACCTTGGTTACATCAACAGAAATAATCACTGTTAATTATGGAGTATATTCTCTGAAATACCTAAATTTTGAGGCTTTTAATGAACTGTAACAATCTATATTCTTAAAAGTACTGTATATTTCCTTCTACCCAGCCAAACTCTGGATATTGTATATACTTTTAAAACTCAGTGAAACCAAATACCAAACCTCCTATTCAATTTTCATTGCATTGATTCTCAATGAATTTATAGGGTCAATTTATAGGGTCTGTGTGTGTATGTGTGCGTGCTTGTGTGTGTATATATACATGCATATATTATTTTCTGCATATCCTTATAAATTTCTACTAATTATAGAGTAACGATATTCATCCTGTGTTCATACACATTGCAAAGATTTCACTAAATTTTATCCTGTACCTAAGTTATTTAAAATTTTTGTGTGGTTTAACCTGTCAATTTTTCTTTTTCGGTCAGATCATTGCAGTCTGAGTCAGCAAGGCCTCCCACACATCACTATTACATAAAACTTCTATTTTCCTGTAGTATTTTAAGATTTTAGTTCTTACACTTACACATTTAATCATCCGGAATTTCCAGGGGAACACGCTGTAAGACAAGGCTCTAACTTAGGTTTCATAAATGGGTAGCTAACGGTGTCAAACAATTCATCTCTGCCTAGTTCCGATTTCTCCACTGGTCTGTGCTATGACTTTTTAAAAATCATAACATTAATTCAAGTATCCTTGGGCTGATTTCCAGAATTCTCTGCGGCTCTACTGATCTGCTCTGGCAGCTGCAGGCTGCCTGAGACAGTCACCTTCCCTCACTGACACGACCGCCTGTTAGAACTCTGTTCCATCATCGTCGGCGGCCTCCTCAAGGCCACCACCGCCCGCGCCCCCGGTACGGCAAGCACGATTGCTAGAGCCACGATGTTCACACATACACTTCTTCAGAGCCATGTGGGTTCACATCTGCTGGCCCCGACTCCCCAAGGGGCCCACATGGGACCCCAGCTCCTGAAGCTCAGTGGGGAGGCCTTAGCAGAGCTCTTCAGGGAATCCTTCCACGTCCTCCCAGGCTGGCTTTCCATCCGCCAGCAGGAGCCCAGGCATTATCAGTCAGCCCTCACTCTCAAACCTCCTAAACTCCTTTTACTCAAAGCATGGTCCCTGGCCCAGCAGCAGCAGCAGCTGGAAGCCTATTAGCCACAGCCTCCATACCTACCAGACCACGTTTTACATTCTGGCAAGATCTCCGGAGAAGCCCCGAGCTGTCCTACATGATGCCTTGTCCTCTGTAATACCTGTTCCAGACAACAGAGGACAAACAGACTTTGGCCCTTCTGACACCCATGGGGCACCATTCTCTGGTTTCTGGTGCAGATACAGATTTGCCCCTTCTATTCCATTAGTCCCTTCTGTAGAATCAGAAACGTCAGGCTCACCCTCCTACATGTGACCCCAATATAAAGGACCTTGAATGAAGTCTTCCGTGAGCTTCTACCTCCCAATCTTCCAGCTGACCAGGCTTTCCTTCTGTAACTGAGCAAATGGTTCCCAGCACCTGGTTCTGTGTTAACAGATCATTCAAAGCACTGATCCAGGTCTCAAGTCACCCGGGATAAATGCCCAAGTACTTACTGTTGAAAGGGAATAAAATGCTGCTTTTCTTCATCATCCACCTTCCCGTGTATGATATCAGTAATATCCATCACTAGGAAAAAGATAAAACTTGATTAAAGAACTTAATTGCTTCAGGCTTCAGTAAGTGACTATGGAAAACTACAGTATCTGCAAACACAGGACACCAGAGAAGAAAGATACCACATGGGGACATGTAGATCTTCACCAGTAATGATTTCCGGTGCCCAGTCTGCAGAACAAGTCATCAGGAGTGCGGGCAGTGGTCTGGATTTTTCTCAGATTGATCGGGCAGACCACCCGCTTTTTAAAATTCTACACAACCAAGTGCTAAATTCTTGAGAAGTCGGAAACCAGATTTTTTTTGGTTTTTGTTGTTTTTTTTTTTTTTAGCAAGCCTGCATTCAAAGACACAGAGCACACATATTTTTGTCTGGAGTGTCAACAGAATGAAGACCTGAGAGAGAAACTCAAGACTCGAAGGGGTCAACCGTCTCTCGGACTCAACACGGTGGCACCTGGCTTCCGCAGACACAGCGGGAAGCAAGGGCGCCAGCAGTGCAGAACAGAAAATCACGCAATGATTTGCTTCTTCCTGCACAAGAGGAGCGACGAACACAGCACGGTCCTGTGCCTACTGCGTCTATTATCTTACTTGTACCAATACTATTATTCGCCTGCTTTAAGAGATAAGGACACCCAGCACAGGAAAGGTTGGTAACTTGTCCCAGATCAGAAGTTTTAAGTGGTGAAGCCAGGGTATGAACCCAACAGCGATTATGGGGCCAAATCACTTTAAGCCAACAATGCCCTGCTGCCCGGAGAACTAAGTGGGCCACCCTACAGCTGTTCAGACCAGGCAGGGCCCACAGCCAAGAGGCAAGCCCTGGGTTAATGAATTATAGTCTGGCCATAAAACACACACTCACCATCCACTCCCCAGATAACCTGTTTGGAGATTAGAAGAAGTACTGAGATAGGAGACATTTCTCCTATGAAAAACTAAAGGATAAGGACAGAAATGCCTCCTCAAAGTGACCTAAACCAGTGGGTAAGTCTTGGGAAATAATAATGTTGGTGAAAGGATGCTGTAAAAGTGGCCCATCAGCTTGCTGTTAGCCCTTAAGAGACCTCTGCAAAACACTGTACCAAAAAAAAAAAAAATACTGAAAAATCCGTGTCTGGCGCACCCCCTCTTCCAAGGGGCGGTTCATTTGTCAATGCCGTCATGTAGTTACTCAAGATCTCTGTTGATCAATGCTTGGCATTGAGGCTTAGAGTACATTACTGTTCTCTCCGTACACACACACACACACACACACACACACCCCGAAACAGAAAAACAAGCAAAAGCTTGATGTTCAAATCTCTTTGGCCCATTTTGAATGACAGTGACTTAAACATGCCCTAAATTTGGGGCGCCTGGGTGGCTTAGTCGTTAAGTGTCTGTCTTCGGCTCAAGGTGTGATCCCAGGGTGCTGGGATCGAGGCCCGCATAGGGCTCCTCTGCTGGGAGCCTGCTTCTTACTCTCCCACTCCCCCTGCTTGTGTTCCCTCTCTCGCTGGCTGTCTCTCTGTCAAATAAATAAATAAAATCTTTTAAAAAAATGCCCTAAATTCTTAGTTCGGTGGATTGTCATATAGATGGCTAAATTGTGCTAGGCCAGGGTTCCTTGCCTTTTCTGCGATTTCATTTTAATTATCTCTCAGGAGTAACACTGTGCCCTCCTCAGAGACCAGCAGCCCTTGAGCACCAAGCAGAAGTGCAAGGTTGGTCACGGAATGACAATATACTCAGTCTCACGGAGAGGAAGCCTCGCTACCCACACAACCCACAAGGTCAGTCCTGCTGACATTTTCTGGCCATTTGTTCCAGGAGAATTATGGCATTTTATTGATAGCTTTCAAAACTCCTTAGTGACCAAAACGTCAACGTATGACCAGGAATTTATTACCTTAATTTAAGAAACTACTGAAGAAAATGCAGGGGCTCATGGGAGGTTGTGGGGCGTGATTTAAGCCAAGGACTCTCCTTGAAAGAGGTTACGAACCCAATGTTGCCTTTGAAGAGTGAATCTCTGAGACAGGCAAGCCGCTTTCCAGAGAGAATTTTATTGGGCTGAAATCAATACACAGCCTACAGGCAGGGAGAATGCCAGGAGTCACAACTGAGGCTTTCCTACAGTCCTACTGTGCACAAGGCACTGTGAGGGTCACCAAGGGAGAAACAAAGGAGGCAGGGTCTAGGTGAGGACACAGAACCTCGGAGAAAAGATAACTGGTAGCCTCAGGCAGTAAACGCTGTGTGTCCGATACTCACGCTGACAACCAAATTCATCTTGCACTGTCTCTGGGTTTCCCTTCCTCCTATTTTCAATTGTGTGCATGTGGCGGGGGTAAAACCTGCTGTTTTAACGATTCTTCAACATACAGCAGCATTCAGTACATTCACGAGGCTGTGCGGCCATCAGCACCATCCTTCTCCAGAACTTTTCCATCTTCCCAAACTGAAACTCTGTCCCCCTTAAACACTAACCCCCCCATCTCCCCCTCCCCCAGCCCCTGACAAGCCCCACTCTACTTTATCTCTATGAATCTGACCACCCTGGGTACCTCATATAAGTGGGATCACGCAGTGTTTATCTTTTTGTGCCTGGCTTATTTCAGTTTATACAACATCCTCAAGGTTCATCCACATTGTAGAATTTCCTTCCTTTCTCAGGCTGAATGATATTCCACTGTATGGACAGAACACATTTTCTTTATCCATGTATCCATCCATGGACTCCTGGGTTGCTTCCACCTTTTGGCTAATGTGAATAAGGCTGCTCTAAACCCAGGTGTACAAGCATCCTGACACCTTTTGCTTCCAGTTCTTTTGGGCAGACACCCAAAAGTGGGATTCCTGGATCGTAAGTTTGATGTTTAATTGTCGGAGGCCCTGCCGTGCTGTCCTTTACAGTGGCTGCACCATTTACATTCGTCTCGGGGTTTTCTGTACCTGCTACTCCAAAAGGTCTTCGGAGCCCACAGGTGTGCTTTTTGCCCTCCTTCAGCTCCATGTGGCCCACCCGGACAATCTGGCACACGAGGCTGATGCGGGGCCGGATGAGGTCTGTGCTACTGAGGTCCTAAAGGGGCAGAGAGCAGGCAAAAAGGAGATCATGCTGCATCACCCCGTCACCCTTGTTTCTCTTTTCACTCAACAACAGGACACCGTTCAGAGCCTATCTGCCAATGCTGGAGTATCAGAATGACTCCTCCCTCCCCCACACCCACCCAAGAACTACCAGGGCATCAGAGGAAAATGACTGTACTCAAAAAAGGAAGGAATTTGTTTGATTTCCCAGTTCCTACTTCAAATCAAGAAATCAGATCATATTCAACCTAAAGTCTCTAATTTATCAATTTAAGCAGGGTATTTAAAAATCGGGACACCTGTCATTGCTGCTTTATATTCTGGCAGGACGTGGCTGGGCACCTGATTCATTTCAGTGTTAAATGAAATCAAAGCTTGCATGATGCTGACATTTACTGGGGATCTACTCATGCTGAAGATATTTCATTTCATCTTCCAAATAATCCTGTGAGTCAACTATAACAGACAAATTTACATGTGCTGGTTTCTGTAATCATTCATCTGTTTTATGAGAGGTATTCATTGAGAGCTTCTGGGTGTATGTTGATTAATGAAAGAGGTGTAGATGAGATGTCTCTGGTTTTTTGTGGTTTGTGTTATGCACTTGTTTGTATTCTTAAGGACGGGTGAGTAAACCCATGAATGAGCTCACATATCTCATTCTCTTTAACATCAGAAATAATTTAATTGCATCTCAAATTCCTTTCATGAAACAGCTGTCTCCTTACTGAATCAAGAATTACTTTCTAAATAGTCATTCCAAATCCATCCTCTATAATTTAGTTAACTCAGGTCTCCAAGATAGGAATACATAGCAATGATAGTGTCAACCCTGAATTTCTGCTCTAGGCTTTGTGAGGCTTCTGTTAATAACAGAAAGATAAAGACTCCGGGTGACTAGTTACATAAATTGTGGCACACGGATACTGTTTATTAAGGTACAATAATTTGTAAAAGAAGTTTTTGTAGAATGATCAAGGAAGTGGTCACCGCATTTTATTTAACTGAAAAGGCTGGACACGACATTTGTATCCCAAGAAGATCCTCATTGGCAGGGGGGTGGGGGAAAGGGGATGAAATGCAGCTTTTCTAAAATGCTATCGACCAGAAGATGGACCAAAAATTCAATAATTCCTTTTTTAGTGTGTTTTTTTCAATGTACACATTGACTGATAAATGCCTTTTGGTGTTAGGAGAAAATCCATGTATCTGTGAACTCAGGAAGAGAGGTTTCAGGAAGAGTTCAAGATCTTTCTCAGTGTTTACCAGGTGGTAAAGACACAGGTGGGTCAGCACATAAGCAGTAATCATACAGCGCTTGTTCCAGAAACTGGATGTTAACCAGAGGAATGAATAATAATGAGAAAAGAAAGAATGATGGTGATTATGATATGATTATTATGGTGATTAGCCTGTACTGGGTCCACTGCTCCCTGCTCCACATCACGTTCTTTGGCGCTTTCCCTTAGACTCTGTTTTCCTTGCTGTATGAGTGGTAAGAGAGTAAGGAGGTAAAATATGTGCGTTGGCTTAAGGAAAGGATGCAGAGAATGAAGAGAGTGTCTCTTGCAGGCCTAGTGGAGAGCAGGTGGCAGTGCTCTAGGGCATTTCAAGCACCGATGTCATAAAATAGTGAGAGAACCCCAAGGAAATTCTAGACCAAGAAAAAGAGTCACCATGCCCCAGGCTATAAGCCAATAAATCCCCTTGCTCTTGACCCATAGAGAGCAGCACTCCTCCTTCCTTAGAGAAGAGGAGGAGAACAGGGTAAAGTCCATTAAAATATGAGCAAACAAAAAAGTCGAGATCCCTCTCTTTGCCTGAACTGTTAACCTTGATCTGGAATGCTCTTCTCTTTACCAGCATTGCTCACTCTCTTGTCAACTTCAAGCTCTTGCCCAAAAGGCCCCTTCTCACGAAGGTCTGCCCCAACCCACCTCTTTAAAACAGCACTCCTTCCCCAGCCCCCAACCTCCACCCCCTCAAAGTACTTATGACTTCTAACATTCTATGCAATGTACTCATATATGTGATCATTATTTCTTACTGTCTCCCATTTTGCATAACAGCTCCTCGACCAGGGATGTTTTTTCTGGTGTGTTCACAGCTGTGTAGCTGGCATCTAACAGGTGCTCAATAAACACTGCTGAATCAACAAGTGGTTATTCCNNNTGGGAGGATTATGGTGATTTTTCTTTTCAGCTTTCCATTTCTGAGGTTTTCCACATACTTACCATGTGCATCTGCTAATATCATAAGCATGGAAAATGATTAAACGTAAGGTAGGACTTACAGTAAAAACCGCTTGAAGGTTATTAAGCTTCTCTATTTCCTTGGGCATCCCATTACTGCCCCAACGAATCAGGTAATTCTCACTGGTGAAGGAAAAAAAAAATTATCTGTAACGAAGGGCTAACTGGCAATGGAGCTGCCCTTGGCACAGACTTCACAGGGTACAAGGAGGGCCCCCAAAAGCTCCGTCGAATTTATCAGGCCAGTGAGAATGTAGCACCCAAGTGGCGGCTCCCCGGTCTCCCGGCTTTGCAGAAGTGGGCGCGCCACAGCCCCGCTCTGTGAGGCACGCCCGGGGCGGACCCAAGACAAACTACTCAGGACGGGCCAGACACAGCAAATTCTACCAGATGCCGCCTGGCGTCTTTTCTCCACTTCGAATTCTTTGCATAAAAGTTTCAGCTTTGCTGAATCAGGAATATAATTTTAAAATAATCATTCCAAGTCCATCCCCTGGAATCTACTCCACCACACTCAGATACAATTTCTATTATAGAAATAAACAATTTGTCAGTAACTACTTTTAACCATCTGCTCAAAAATAAATCTGTTTTCTTAGCTGCTCAGCTAAGTAGTAGCATGACTGAAGAGTCGAACGAAGACTACTACCATTCTCTATAGTCTTAAAAAAATTTTTTTTGCAGACTTTATTTTTTAGAGCAGTTTAAGGCTGACAACAAAGCTGAGTGGAAGGGCCAGAGCTTCCATATGTCCCCCCACAGCCTCGTCCACTATCGGCATCCCCCAGCACCCTGGTACATCTGTTACAACTGAAGGACCTACACTGATACCTCATTACCCCCAGAGTCCACAGCTGACCTTAGGGTTCACTCTTGGTGCTTGCATTCTACATTCTACTGATCTGGACAAATGTAGGATGACACACATCCACCATTATGGAATCATACACAGTCGTTTCACTGCCCCAAAATTCTCTGTGCTCTGCTGACGCATTCCTCCCTTACCCCATCCCCGATGGTCTTTTGAACCCTTTGTCCCCGTCTCCATGTTCTGATGAGTTTTATGGGATTCTAAGACCGAGGGAGTACACAAACTGTCACTGCACGTTTCCAGCAGCCATACAGAAAGGCTCTGTAGCCCGCAGGATTTGATTTTCTACCACTTAGCAATCCTACCCCCTTTTCTATCTCCCGTTCTCACACCGAGCAAAGGGCTCCTCCGGTGGGTGGCAGGTGAAGGCTGGGTTATTTCTGCAGGGGCAACAGCAGACGGCCTGGGACTCACTACCTGATGAAGGTGGACTGGTCCGGGTCATAGAGGGCCATGAACAACTCGGCGTCTTCCCCAATGTTGCAGACAAAGTTCTTGAAGTTCACATAGAGGCCGTAGGTGTGGACGGCACTGAAGACAGACTGGCCCCGCAAGTCCAGGTTCTGAAGAACTGACTGAATACAGAGGAAAAGAGACAAGCCTCTTGGTTTCAGCAAATGGGGAATAATGGCAAAGACACAGGCCGGCAAATAGGGGACAAATATAATTGCCACCTGAGGGCAGAATCACCGACTGAGAAGAAAGTGTGTATATGCGGCCAGATGATCAAGTGCGCAAAATACAATCGCTATGATTTGGACGATCAAGACTGTCCTCCTCCTCCTCGGGGCGCCTGGGTGGCTCAGTCGTTAAGCGTCTGCCTTCAGCTCAGGGCGTGATCCCAGTGTTCTGGGATCGAGCCCCACATCAGGCCCCTCCGCTGGAAGCCTGCTTCTTCCTCTCCCACTCCCCCTGCTTGTGTTCCCTCTCTCGCTGGCTGTCTCTATATCTGTCAAATGAATAAATAAAATCTTTAAAAAAAAAAAAAAAAAAAAGACTGTCCTCCTGTTCATGGGGCCCCTGGGTGGTTCAGTCAGTTAAGCGTCTGACTCCTGATTTCGGCTCAGGTCATGATCTCGGGGTTGTGAGATCGAGCCCCATGTCAGGCTCTGTGCTCAGCAGGGAGTCTGCTTGAGATTCTCTTTCCCTTGCCCTCACCCCTCCCCCACCCTGTGCATGTGCACTCTCTCTCACGCTCTCTCTCTCAAGTAAGTAAATAAATCTTTGAAAAAAAAAAAAAATACTGTCCTGTTCAGGGCCTTGAGCCCAGCGAATTCAGTAAGTGCTGTCTAAAAATGACAACTCCTGGCTTAATAGCTTCAGGAATTTCTCATCTGTCACATGGCTTCTGAATGAACGCCAGAGGCACAAAAATCATGATCCATTATCCCTCTTTTTGGGAACAGATTTCATTGCAAATAAGAGAGTCCACTGGAAAGGCTTCACTCTCAAGTGTGGTTAGCCACTGGACCCAGAAACACAATTAATTATCACAACTGTGCTTAAGAAACAAAACTAAAACTACATGAACAGAAGCCTTTACTCATTAGGACAGAAGACTGGAAGAATATATACCAAGATATCAATATAGCTGGGTCTGTGCCATCACGTGTGGGGAATTTTTCTTGTTCTCTTTCTCTGTACTTTTCTAATTTTTATTTAATGTCCAATTGTTACTTTTAAAACCTTTCAAATGCTTTATTTTTAAATATTATTTTATTTAGTTTGGAAACTGTATTATGTATACCAAATACAGAAGGTTACACAGTGTAAAGGTTCTCTCCCACCCAGTTCTCCTTCCTAGAGGCAACAATTAATTATCAATTTCTTGTCTATCTTTTCTGAATTAGTCTACGCATATGCAAACACAGAGGTATGTATATCCCTTTTTGAAACACAAAGACTAGTGTTTTGTACACACTGTTCTGAATCTAGCTCTTTTTCTATTAATGCATATCTTTGCAATCTTTCTGTATCAGAAGGCATATCACTGCCTCATTTTTTTTGTTATGTTTTGCTTTTCAATGAGGCAACGAATGATTTTCTAAATATTTCTACCTCTTGTTATCAAGGACTCCCTTTCTCTCATTAAAAACAAAAGCAAAAATGGAATCTCAGTGACCCAAATCTGCACATTGGAGGAAGTGTACCTTTTCTTCTTGGATCTTTTCCTCAATCCTTTTTGAGGCCACTTCATGCGCCTTGAAGAGGGCAATGGTGCTGGTTTCATCTGGGTCCAAGATGTTCCCGTTGTCATCTCTCACTACCAGATCTAACCCAAGCATTCTAGAAAGAAAGGAGTCATCAGCAAGTTCTCCTCATTAAGAACAGACCCTTTCCTGAGGAGTCCCCAGGAAAGAACCCAGAGGATTCATGGTTAGAAAGTTGGGTGCTGGACCGGTCAAGTTAAGAACAGCTCCTTGGCTTTTCTCTTTTTGATTTCTGCCTCCTTTCCACATAACTTGTTGTAAATAAGTTATGAAAACGTATGGTAATGTTAACCAAACTCATATGATATGCAAAGTAATTTGTTTCGCAGAAACTCCACAGAAAAGGCAAAACCATCACTGCTTCTGACCAGATTCCTTTGACCAATGCCTCTTCCCCTGATCTTCTATTTTTTGGCATTGATAGGCCAGTGCACAAATATCTGGTGGCTTTGCCTGATTTCCTTAAAAGTTCAATGTTGAGGACAGCCTTTAATTCAAGACTGTCTTAAATGTGATCGGTGAAGTAGGTCCTGGCTGGTGGAATCTCATAACCTATCTCACAGCACGGGCTCTGCTGTTACTCAGATCGGGATTTGAATCTTGGCTTGAATACAGGCTGGCAAGAGGACTCCAGGTAATTTACTTAATTTTGCAAAGCCCTGACTTCCCCATCTGTAAATATTCCCTACCCTTCAGGGTTGTTGCGAGAATTTAATGAGATAACACGTAAAGCACGTAACGCAGTGTCTAGTATATAGTACACTCTCCATCCATGGCAGGTCTTATCGCAGTAACCGGCGCAAGAACACACCCAGCTGTGTTAAGTCGTAGCTCTGAGCGTTACACAGGAAAACTGAAAGCCATGTGATCTATGCAGGGCACAATCCCTACCCAGGCTCTTATGCCCAATGTGCACAAAGAAGTAGAAAAAAAATGTGCTTAGTTCCAAGACGTTGGGGACTGTGGTGGAAACAGGATACTGCTATCTGAATGCCCAGCGTACATTCCAGGAACCAGCAATTTGGGAGCAGGGATGTCAAAAAGCAAGAAAGCAGAGGGATAATAGTGAAATGTACCAAGTCTGTGGGAAGAAAGCAAAAATGTCTAATTACCCTCCTCTCCCTATTTTGTAGCATCTCCATCAACTGATTTAATCTGGCAGGTTCCTTTCCATGGCAGCCAGACACACAGGCCACCAGACGCAGGAGCTATAGGGTCTTGCTGGCAGCTCCGAGACTGGGCACTGACACACTAATGAGGCAGCTTCATTTCTTAGGCTGCTTCTAAAGGCTCGTGGGATGGCAGGCATGTCTGTCTGTGGGACATTAACATCCTATGCTGAAGATCAGAACCCTCTAGGCCCATGTAATACTGTGACAAGTCTCAAAAATACAGGGGCAGCAGAGGTGCAAGGAGGGCCCCGACTTAGCCGACCATAGCTGTTTTTGAAGAAATATCCCAGTGCGTGACTAGCAATATAACCTGTGGTTATAGTCCTATGAATGGACAGGTGACAAGGGAGGGAACAGTTCATTCTTAACCCTAAGAAGGGACCACTAAACATAGAATCGTAAGTTTGGGGTTCAAATTCCAACTTCCCCAATTATGATCTCTGTAACTTGGAAATAAATCACTTCACCTCACTTGGTCTATTTCTTTAACCATAAAATGGGTTATAATCAAGTAATGTATGTGAAGGGTACATAGGAGATTTCAAATAATGGTTGAATCTGAATCTTGTATCTGTATTCACTCCAGCTATTTCTGAATACAGTTGTCAGAATCTATAATATTTAAGTGAGTAGGATAATGAGCTGTATTTTACCAGGTGTCAGAAGAGTCCTGAGGCAAAGGGAGAAGGGGAAAAAAAAAATCACATATGCACAACTTGAAGAAATTTAGAAAACCAAATGAAATGTCAAACCGAGCATCAACAAAACTAAGGAACCAATCCAGGCTTTTAAAGGGAGCTGGTCAGGAGGGATGCAACTCAGGCCACTGGTAACTGATGAGCTGACTGATTTCTCACTTTCTAAAGGGCAGTAATGTCTAGAACCTATATATCTACTTGAGCTAATCACAAGATTAATGAAGTGATTAACTCTTTAGAGGTTACTGGAGACATAATCAACAGGCTAAAAATATGTTTTACTCTTGTAAATTTGGTTTTCATACACTACACACCATGGTCCCAGTTAGGGCACATGAAGAGAAAGACAGAATGAGTCTGATGCTGATTTAAAATCCACTGTTGGAATAAAAACTGAGATTGATGCAGGCCTCAGAAAATGTGACTTCAGATGCCCTGTCGCTTTCAGTCTTGTTTGGCAGCGAAGTCCCATCTTCCCTGATTGTCTGTCATCTCCTTGACCCAGAGATCCCACACAGGGTATGGCCTATGCAAGGGACTGCCACATTTTCCCAACAAAATTAAAAGTTCTCCAACGCAAAAACAGAGCAGTAAGCATCATTCTTTGACAATTCCAAGATCAAAAATGATGGCCATCCATGCCCTTAGCATGAATGCGCCCATCTCTTTCCAAGTTCTCAGTGAAATCATCCCTGGTGTACCTGTTTCCATGATCGATTTTGGCTGTGACCTTTTTCTTGAGCTCTGCCAGTTCGTCCTTGGGGAGGGTTCCAGACAGGATCTGGGACCGCCACTCAATCAGGCAATACGTCATCTGCTGTAGCTGGCGAAAGAGTGTGACTTTGTTGCTCTAGGATGGGAAAATGAGGTGGAGGAAAGAACAAAAAATGAAAGTGTGATGGAGGAAGGAGCCATCTTTTGACTTGACTCTTACTTTATAAGGTGTTACTTAAGCAATTAATTTTCCCATATGGTAAGCTGTGCACTTCAAAGGGCTTTGTTTTTTGGTTTTGTTTTTTTTTTTAAATAGGGATGGCTTTGCTCTAGGCCATTCTCATCCGTCTTCCATTCCAACTTTAGAATCAGATGAGCTACTGTAGGATGGATGGTTGTACCTAACTCATATAAGTATAGCAACTTGTCCATGTACCCTAAGTTCAACCATGTCCCTCCTCTGTTTTAAACCCTCCAGGGATTTCCTCTGCAGACACAGCATATCACATTGTAAACCCCTTCCTATTTTGGGTTCTGTCCACATTCCCAGCTGCATTTTACACCAATCTCTACCTCAAAAATCTATGTTCCCTCCATGCAAAAGCTATGTCCATCCATTTCTCCTGAGTGCTCCAGACCCTTTTCATATGGTACTTCCTCTCCTGGAACCACTTTTCTCCTCTTCCCCCAAACTTACCCCCATGTCATGCCTCCTTACACACCACAACCTCCACCAGTTGCTAATTCTTACTTCTTTGTTCTCAACTTAGAAGTCTCTTGCTTGAAACCCTAACTGTGGGCTGGCTATCCCTCCCACTGCCCTGGAATTTACTCCCATCCTGGCACTCAAAACCCAGACCATCCTGGCCTGTCTCTCTTCCTAGACGTAAGCTTCTACAGGACAGGACGAGGATCTTGTTCGTTTTTGTATCCCTAGGAGCTGGTACAGAGCAGATGTTCCATAAAATGTACTACATGTATGAATTATGGATGGAGAAAGAACTATAATTTCAGAGATAAAGGATAATGGAAAATGAAATGGAGAATATCATTTTAAAGTCCTCATAAAACTGTTAGACAATCCTGGAAATTGTCAGACCTACAATAATTAAACCACTATTCTGGGCTTCAGTAAGAACTTCTATATGTGAACCAAACTAACTTATGACCAACTAATTATATGGACTTGTATCATTTTAAGAGCCAACTATCTGATGTCCAACCCATTCTGACCTTGGTTTTATCTAAATCATTAATATATATAAATAACAGATCATATCACTAACATATACAATACTGTTTACATAAATAACATATCTAATCATTTTATACACACAAGATAATTTTAAATTGTGAAAAGTTGCCAGAAGGAAAATAAATGGGGGCAATATGATCGGGTGTACATGGGGAAAGGAAGACGCCTGAGATAAAATCATCAAGAAAAACTGTTTTGTGAATCACTTTTGAAACATGTGTTTTTAAAAATAAAAACCTGCACAATTCCACTTAAACCTTAAATACTATGAATCACTTCTTTTTTATTTACAGGTGAAAAGTCATGATATATTTATATAACTATATACTTTAAAATTATAGGAAATATTATCATCTGCTATAGTAATAATGCAACCCCTCCACACACACACACACACACACACACACACACACACACACACACACACGAAGGAGTTGTGGACGGCGGCGGAGTGCGCTCTTCTGTGATCTTCTTCTACAACAATCCCTGGGGCAGATTCCTGCCCAAGTTACCAAGGACAATCAAGATACTGAAATACCCAAGATACTCCTGAACCAAGAGTAAACCTGGAGCCAAGATCCCTCAGCCCAGAAGCGGGGACGGGGGAGAGAGCAAAGATGAGCCCAGTGGGATAAAAGCTCTAAAAGAAGGTCAATGTTCTGTGAGAACACAAAGGAGAGAGTCTAAGAACTCCCTTATATGCTCCATTAACACTGTGGATCTGAAAAAATACAGACCACGAAACCTGCTTAGAATTTTGAAACTACCTACATTTTATGTGTTTCGCATTTTCCAAATTGCCTCTTTCTCATCAGCCAGTCTTTCAAAATGCATAAAAACAGGAGGAGTTAAGAATGGCAGAAGAGTAGGGGTGCCCTTTTTCAGCTGGTCCCCTGAGTCGAGCTGGATAGGTACCAGACCAGCCTGAACATCCACGGAATCAGCCTGAGATGCAGGAAGATACATCTGGATCTCTACAAATGATCATCTCCATCACTGAGTATTGAGGTATGAAGCGGGGAGCCATGAATCCTCACACAGATATCGGAAGATAAACAGAAGGGGGAGGGAGCCTCCATGCTTGGGCACAGGGAAGTGGTAACCACCTGCGCTGGGGAGCGGGCAGACGTGCGGACTAGCACCCGCGAGAGAGCAGACTAAGACCGTGAGCCTGGGAACGCGCGCGACCAGTCTGAAAACGGAGCTCCAGAGTGCACGCGAACCACACTGAAACGGAGCTCCAGAGCGCGTGGAGGCGGCTGGTGGTATTAGAAACACAAAGGACAGAGACCCGCCAGCCCTGGAAGTGAGGGCTGGGACACCAGGTGTGGGGCGCACATCCCGGGACGCTGTATGGTTTAGCAGCACCAACAGAAACAGAGTTAAAGTGGCCAGAAGAGCTCAGTGGAGAGTGGACTGTGATCTCTCTGTTCTGAGACAGAGACTGGGATTCGGCCACTGCTGCTCTGACTCTCAGAAGAGGCACAGCAAACCGCCAGGGAAAGCCACCAGAGAACAAAAGCCTGGAAATACCGGCTCACAGTGTGCCCATCCCCATCCCCTCTCGCAGGGGACACAGAAAATCTACCCAAACAGGGTTGCCTGAGTATCAGCGCAGCAGGCCCGGAACCCCACAACCACTCCTCAGCAGAACGACAAGAAGGAGAAATCCCCCCCCAGCAAAGAAAAGACAATGAGTCTGTGGCCTCTGCCACAGAACTAATGGATATGGATATAACCAAATTACCAGAAATGGAGTTCAGAGTAACAATGGTCACGATGATGCGTAGACTTGAAAAAAGTATTAACGAAAATGTAAATGAGAATATAGAATCTCTAAGGGAGGAAATGAGAGAGAATATGGCCTCTGCCACAGAAATAATGGATATGGATGTAACCAAATTATCAGAAATGGAATTCAGAGTAACGATGGTCAAAATGATGAGTAGAATTGAAAAAACTATTAACGAAAAGGTTACTGAGAATATAGAATCCCTAAGGACAGAAATGAGAGTGAATCTGACAGAAATTAAAAATTCTATGAGCCAAATGCAGGCAAAACTAGAGGCTCTGACGGCCAGGGTCGCAGAAGCAGAGGAACGGGTTAGTGAATTGGAGGATGGGTTAATAGAGGAAAAAATGAAAATAGAAGATGGTCTTAAAAAAATCCACGCCCACGAATGTAGGTTACGGGAGATTACTGACTCAATGAAACGATCCAATGTTAGAATCATCGGCATCCCCGAGGGGGTGGAGAAAAACAGAGGTCTAGAAGAGATATTTGAACAAATTGTAGCTGAAAACTTCCCTAATCTAGCAAGGGAAACAAACATTCGTGTCCAAGAGGCAGAGAGGACCCCTTCCAAGCTCAACCACGACAAACCCACGCCACGTCACGTCATAGTGCAATTCGCAAATATTAGATGCAAGGATACAGTATTGAAAGCGGCCAGGGCAAAGAAATTTCTCACGTACCAAGGCAAAGGCATCAGAATTACGTCAGACCTGTCTACACAGACCTGGAATGAGAGAAAGGGTTGGGGGAGCATTTTTAAAGCTCTTTCAGAGAAAAACATGCAGCCAAGGATCCTTTATCCAGCAAGGCTGTCATTCAGAATTGATGGAGAAATAAAGACATTTCAGAATCGCCAGTCACTAACCAATTTTGTAACCACGAAACCAGCCCTACAGGAGATATTAAGGTGGGTTCTATAAAGGTAAAAAAGCCCCAGGAGGGATACAGAACAGAAAGTCACAAACGATACAAACAAAGACTTTACTGGCAATATGGCATCATTAAAATCACATCTCTCAATAATCCGTCTCAATGTAAATGGCCTAAATGCTCCCATAAAACACCACAGGGTTGCTGATTGGATAAAAAGACATGACCCATCCATTTGCTGTCTACAAACACTCATTTTGAACCTAAAGATACATTCAGACTGAGAGTAAGGGGATGAGTACCATCTTTCACGCCAATGGACCTCAAAAGAAAGCTGGGGTAGCAATTCTCATATCAGACAGAGTGGATTTTAAACTAAAGACTATAGGTAGAGACACAGAAGGGCACTATATTATTCTTAAAGGATGTATCCAACAAGTGGATATGACAATTATAAATATCTATGCCCCCAACAGGGGAGCAGCAAGAAACACAAGCCAACTCTTAACCACAATAAAGAGACATAAGGATAAAAATACGTTAATAGTACCGGACCTCAACACTCCACTATCAGCAATAGATAGATCACATAAGCAGAAAATCAACAAAAAACAAGAGCTTTGAATGCCATACTTGACGAGTTGGACCTCATAGATATATATAGAACACTACACCCCAGAACCAAAGAATACTCATTCTATTCTAATGCCCATGGAACATTCTCAAGATTAGACCATGTTCTGGGACACAAATCAGGTCTCAACTGATACCAAAAGATTGAAATTATCCCGTGCATATTCTCAGAGCACAACACTCTGAAATTGGAACTCAAAAACAAGGAAGATTTTGGAAAAAAACTCAAACACTTGGAAACTAAGAACCATCCTGCTCAAGAATGATTCGGTAAACCAGGAAATCAAAAATCAATTTAAACAATTTATGGAGACCAACGAGAATGAAAACACAACGGTCCAAAACCTATGGCACACTGCAAAGGCAGTCCTAAGGGGGAAATACATAGCCATCCAAGCCTCACTCAAAAGAATAGAAAAATCTAAAATGCAGTTTTTATATTCTCACCTCAAGAAGCTGGAACAGCAACAGAGGAACAGGCCTAATGCATGCACGAGAAAGCAGCTGATCAAGATTAGAGCAGAGATCAATGATTTAGAAACCAGGAGCACAGTGGAGCAGATCAACAGAACTAGAAGCTGGCTCTTTGAAAGAATAAATAAAATAGACAAGCCACTGGCAAGACTTATCCAAAAGAATAGAGAAAGGACCCAAATTAATAAAATTATTAATGAAAAGGGAGAGGTCACAACCAACACCAATGAAATAGGAAGGATCATTAGAAACTTTTATCAACAGCTTTATGCCAATAAATTAAGCAACCTGGAAGAGATGGAGGCCTTCCTTGAAACCTATAAACTACCAAGACTGAAACAGGAAGAAATTGATTTTTAAACAGACATAATTACGAAGAGATTGAAGCAGTGATTAAAATCTTCCAAAAACAAAACTCCAGGGCCTGATGGATTCCCGGGGAACTCTACCAAACATTCAAAGAAGAATAATACCTATTCTCCTGAAGTGTTTCAAAAATAGAAACAGAAGGAAAACTACCAAACTCATTCCATGAAGCCAATATTACCTTGATCCCCAAACCAGGCAAAGACCCATCAAAAGGAGAATTACAGACCGATATCCCTGTGGATGAATATGGACGCCTAGAATTCTCAACAAGATCCTAGTAATAGGATCCAACAGTACGATAAAAGGATTATCCATCATGACCAAGTGGGGATTCATCCGGGGATGCAAGGGTGGTTCCAACATTCGCAAATCTATCAGTGTCATAGATTATATCAACAAGAAAGAAGCCAAGAATCATATGATCCTCTCAATAGATGCAGAAAAAGCATTTGACAAAATACAGCATCCTTTCCTGATTAAAACCCTTCAGAGTGTAGGAATAGAAGGTACATTTCTCAATCTCATAAAAGCCATCTATGAAAAGCCTACTGCAAATATTATTCTCAATGGGGAAAAGCTGGAAGCCTTTCCCTTAAGATCAGGAACACGACAAGGATGCCCACTCTCGCCACTATTATTCAACATAGTACTAGAAGTCCTTGCAACAGCAATCAGACGACAAAAAGGGATCAAAGGTATTCAAATTGGCAAAGAAGAAGTCAAAATGTCTCTCTTTGCAGATGACATGATACTCTATATGGAAAACCCAAAAGAAGCCACTCCCAAACTATTAGAAGTTATAGAGCAATTCAGTAACGTGGCAGGATACAAAATAAATGCTCAGAAATCAGTTGCATTTCTATACACGAATAACGAGACCGAAGAAAGAGAAATTAGGGAATCCATCCCATTTACAATAGCACCAAAAACCATACGTTACCTTGGAATTAACTTAACCAGAGACGTAAAGGACCTATATTCTAGAAACTATAAATCACTCTTGAAAGACATTGAGGAAGACATAAAAAGATGGAAAGATATTCCATGCTCATGAATCGGAAGAATTAACATAGTTAAAATGTCCATGCTACCCAGAGCAATCTACACTTTCAATGCTATCCCGATCAAAATACCAAGGACATTTTTCAAAGAACTGGAACAAACAGTCCTTAAATTTGTATGGAAACAGAAAAGGCCCCGAATCTCCAAGGAACTGTTGAAAAGGAAAAACAAAGCTGGGGGCATCACAATGCCGGATTTCGAGCTGTACTACAAAGCTGTGATCACAAAGACAGCATGGTACTGGCACAAAAACAGACACATAGACCAATGGAACAGAATAGAGAGCCCAGAAATGGACCCTCGGCTCTTTGGGCAACTAATATTTGATAAAGCAGGAAAAAACATCCGGTGGGAAAAAGACAGTCTCTTCAATAAATGGTGCTGGGAAAATTGGACAGCTACATGCAAGAGAATGAAACTTGACCACTATCTCACACCATACACAAAAATAAACTCCAAATGGATGAAAGACCTCGATGTGAGACAGGAATCCATCAAAATTCTAGAGGAGAACATAGGCAGCAACCTCTACGACATCGGCCAAAGCAACCTTTTTCATGACACATCCCCAAAGGCAAGAGAAACAAAAGATAAAATGAATTTATGGGACTTCATCAAGATTAAAAGTTTCTGCACAGCCAAGGAAACAGTCAGAAAAACTAAGAGGCAGCCCACGGAATGGGAGAATATATTTGCAAATGACACTACAGATAAAGGACTGGTATCCAAGATCTACAAAGAACTTCTCAAACTCAATACACGAGAAACAAATAAACAAATCAAAAAATGGGCAGAAGATATGAACAGACACTTTTCCAATGAAGACATACAAATGGCTAACAGACACATGAAAAAATGTTCAAAATCATTAGCCATCAGGGAAATTCAAATCAAAACCACACTGAGATACCACCTTACGCCAGTTAGAATGGCAAAAATAGACAAGGCAAGAAACAACAATTGTTGGAGAGGATGTGGAGAAAGGGGATCCCTCCTACATGGTTGGTGGGAATTCAAGTTGGTACAGCCACTCTGGAAAACAGTGTGGAGGTCCCTTAAAAAGTTAAAAATTGAGCTACCCTATGACCCAGCCATTGCACTACTGAGTATTTACCCCAAAGATACAGACGTAGTGAAGAGAAGGGCCATATGCTCATAGCAGCATTGTTCATAGCAGCATTGTCCACAATAGCTAAATCGTGGAAGGAGTCGAGATGCCCTTCAACAGATGACTGGATTAAGAAGATGTGGTCCATATATATAATGGAATATTACTCAGCTATCAAAAAGAACGATTTCACAACATTTGCTGCAACATGGACGGCACTGGAGGAAATAATGCTAAGTGAAATAAGTCAAGCAGAGAAAGACAATTATCATATGGTTTCTCTCATCTATGGAACATAAGAACTAGGAAGATCAGTAGGAGAAGAAAGGGATAAAGAAAGGGGGGGTAATCAGAAGGGGGAATGAAGCATGAGAGACTATGGGCTCTGAGAAACAAGCTGAGGGCTTCAGAGGGGAGGGCGGTGGGGGAATGGGATAGGCTGGTGATGGGTAGTAAGGAGGGCACGTATTGCATGGTGCACTGGGTGTTATATGCAACTAATGAATCATGGAACTTTACATTAAAAACCAGGGATGTACTGTATGGTGACTAACATAATATAATAAAAAATATTATTATTAAAAAAAACACAAAAAACCCCAAAAAACCAGGACTTTAAAAAGTTCCATTTTTAGTAAGCAAAGGTTAAATCCCTGTTTGGTTTTTTCATGTAATTCTGTATAAAATGTTGCCATCCCATTGTCTTTAGACCTGAAAAAGGGAGTGAGAAATTAAGCCCATAAAATTTTGCTTTTCAAAGCTGCTAGGCAGAACAGGGATCTTTTTTCTTTCTTGCAACCAATTTGCCCACTCTTACTTAGGTGGGTTTTTTTTTAAGTGTTTTCTAATATTAATGAAGATATTAGTCTTTATATTATAGTTAAATGGGGGAGGCTCAGACTCAGGGATCCTCTCTGAGAGATCTCTGGCAGGGCTTTGTTTGTGGCACACATTCACAAGTTCTTGGTCTCAATTATATTAGACACTACCCAAGGCAATTTAATTATTGCCTGCTCATATCAGCCTTGTTTGCCAAGATCTCCCCGCAAAGAAGGATGAAGACAGCCATTCTTCTCTGATTCACTGTGCCAAATGAATTCTGAATAGACAAGCTGGAACACACCAAAGGAAGCAATTTTCCTAGTTACTTTAAGGAAATGGATTTCATCGCCACATTTCTAAAATTATTCTAAGTAGGATGTTCTTTGCAATAGCTGGACCCAGATACTTTATGGGTTTCTGGGGAAGCACATGAGGACAGGTGAGGAGAAAATCAAGCACTCCCCACAAGACCCTGAGCTAAGTACCTGAGTCTCCATCACGCCCCCTTCCTATCTTCCTTCCTGAATCCTACACTGCCCAAGCCTGCCTGTTGCAGAGTACCTTCTCTGGGACCATTAATTCCAACCTTTTTGCAATAGCAGCCACTGTGACATAATTTAAGAGGGCAGGGAATTTATTGAATAACCTCTTTGATCATCTCTGCAAAGTCACCACAATCCCAGGGCATAGGAGCAACTCAAAAACCAATTTTGACAGTTCAGCTGTAAAACACGACTCTGGTTTCATTTTCAGCTACAGCTGCATGAAAGAGAGAAATATTCTCCCACCAGATAGTAGAGGCATTCCTGCACCTGCTTAGAATTTCTCCCTCTTTTCCACTTGGAGATCTCAAGGGTCTTACTTTTTACATTTCTATTCTGAATGGTGCTCTCTCTTTCTCTAAGAATTTCTGGAGATAAAAACAAAGTCACAAGAAAAAAAAAAACAACAGCTTTACCTTCAGCAGTGGCAAAGAGGGATACAGAAGGCCTCCACTGAGTATTTCAGAAATTCTAGAGACCACTGGGACAATGGCACCACCTCCCCAGTGTCAGAAAACCTGGATTCTATTCCTCACTTCCCCAAAGAATGCAGAAGACAGTCAAAAGACCTTTCTCTGGTCCTCCCCATCTCCTCTGTTTGCCAGCCTTTCCTCTTGCCCGCAGATTTTGATTTAGAGGCAAAAGGGCTTGGGGCACCTGGGTAGCTCAGTCCTTAAGCGTCTGCCTTCTGCTCAGGGCGTGATCCCAGCGTTCTGGGATTGAGCCCCACATCAGGCTCCACCGCTGGAAGCTTGCTTCTTCCTTTCCCACTCCCCCTGCTTGTGTTCCCTCTCTCACTGGCTGTCTCTACCTCTGTCAAATAAATAAATAAAATCTTAAAAAAAAAAAATAGAGGCAAAAGGGCTTGACAGCAAGTGTGGGGACTTGGTCTCTATCTCTAATTCTATCATTAACTTGCGAAATGTCTTTGGGCAAATCATTCCCCCTGAGATAGGCCCGTCTGTAAAACAAAGGGACTGGCTCTGAGACCCATTCCCAAGGCTGAGCGCCTCTGAGTCTATGGTGGAGACATTAAACTTAATTACTCCTGCAAGCAACTTCCTGATTAACTGTGTCTGACTCTGACCATCTCCCTCCTGATGTGCTCACAGGCTCAGGGAGGCTCCAGATCAAATTTCACCTGTGCAGAGCTCTCTGCAGTGACTCTCCTTTCTGTAACTCCTGGGGTCCCGAGTGGTGTCCTGGTTCCTGTGTGTCCTCACACTGCACTGCCTCCACACTCTGGGAGAAAGGGAATCCATGGGGTCCTGACACTCCTCCTCTCCATCCTTGTGCCTCTTCTCTTTGCCAGAAAAAGGCTTTGCCTGAATAGCAAAACCCTCATTTTTGAAGAAAAGATTCCAGTAAGGCTATTTTTGCCCCAGGGAGCAGCGCAAGAAATCCTGAGAGACAGGCAACCAAGACGGGGTAAAACAAAACTGGAAAAACACCCAAAGTGCACCCCCTGTCCTGTCCTGGTCACCGCCACGGCGGCTCATCTTGTCTATTAGGAGAGCTCCAGGCCCAAGCAGGGCTTGTCACTCACAGATGGAATGCCCTGACAACAAGACCAAGTTTTCTATGGGAATTTTCTGTCTCTGGTAATAAGCAATCAGACGCTGGTTTCCAACCATGAGACCAGCTTAATTACACTTCAGAGCATATGCTGCAGCGGCCAGTAATAACCACCAGTTCAAAAAGATTAGACTTGAGTAGTTTTAATCTGCGTGGATATGCAATGATGGGAAGAAAGGCAATTCATTGTGTCTGGCAAGTTCCCCACCCCCACCACAGTTATGGGCACTTTCTCCCCTCCAGATTTTTATACAACTACAGATTAGCTCAAGGTTTTATTGTCCTGGAGAATTTTAAATGAGAGGAGATCAGGGGCGCCTGGGTGGCTCAGTCGATTGGGCATCTAACCCCTTGGTTTCAGCTCAGGTCATGATCTCAGGGTCCTGGGACTGGGCCCTGCATGGGGTTCCCTGCTCAGCAGGGAGTCTGCTTAGGATTCTGTCTCTCCCTAAGCCCCTTCCCTACTCACGGGCATGCACTCTCTCTCTAATAAAGAAATCTTTTTTAAAAAATAAATAAATGAGAGAAGATCAGTCCATTCTATTAACTACATTTCACCAATTATGTTCACTTGATTCAACAATGCATATTTTCTTTTAAAGATTTTATTTATTTATTTGACAGAGACAGAGACAGCCAGCGAGAGAGGGAACACAAGCAGGGGGAGTGGGAGAGGAAGAAGCAGGCTCCTAGCGGAGGAGCCTGATGTGGGGCTCGATCCCATAACGCCGGGATCACGCCCTGAGCCGAAGGCAGACGCTCAACCGCTGTGCCACCCAGGCGCCCCAACAATGCATATTAACCACCTTCCACACCAGGCTTGTCTCGTGTCTCTTTTCTGTAAGGAAAAAGGATTAGACTCCGTCTCCCAAAATTATATGGACAACACAGCCTGGCTGGCCAAAACTCACTGAACCACCATTAAGGTGGGGAACAGCACTGAGTTAAATCTCGGGGTGACAAGTTAAGAGAGTGTGTTTAACATCACCAAATATCTCAGAATCTCCAGGACAGTCCCTCTTTCAGAAATGTTCCTCCTTCCGTCCCCACAAATACATTCTAACTTGTCATTTTTCAAATCCCGATTGTTGCTTGAGAAAATAAAATGTGGGATGTAGACTCGTGCATATTCAAGAAGTGTAGCTGGTTTGTTAGTGAGAAGGGAAATCTGGGTATTACATCAGTCTAATCATGTCTAAATCAACGCATAGGCATCCGCCCCTCCAGCTGGCGGAGAGGAACTCGCGTCGAACAAGGGAGATGTGCTGCTAGAAAGGAAAGAAGGCCGGAGTTCAGCTCACTGTATCTATTCCTCACTACTTTCTCAGGCTGGGGAGAACAAATGATCCTGAGAGGCAATCGAGAATAATGGGCAGAGTACTTACAAACCATTGACCTACGGCGGTTACCTTCACACGGAGCTGGAAGGGAGCCCACCCGTCAGCCCCAAGCTGGAGGGAGCACCCTAAAATGACTTCGAGGCACAATTCCACCGTGCAGTCTAGTTCTTCTGACACTTGCCAACATCAGTGAGCTCTTACATGAAGCAGTGCTGTAAGGGGACAGTCAGGGGCCGTCACAGTTTGATGACAAAGCACCAGCACTGTCCTGGAAGTTTTATCCAGATGATCCAACGAAATCCTTACAGCAAATGTGCAAGGCATATATAATATATAGTTACCGTTTCAGGTGAGGAAAGGACAACTTAGGGGTCAAAGGACTTGTGTCCGGCTGCAGAATCAGCTAGTGGCATACCCTGGACCCAAATCCCTGCCTTCAGGATCTGAGTTCTTTCTGTTTTAGTTTGTTTGTTTGCAGTAACTATTACTGGGTTTGATTTTTTTTTTCTGAATATAAAAGTAAATACTAAGTAAGGCAGCAAGCCAGACTTTAGGAACCGGCAGCCTGTCTGACCCCAGCGTCCACAGTCTTGTCATTTCACTAGGTGACCACCTCCTCATTCATAAAGTTTTCCCCTTTCCAAATTAACCACTGAAAACACACCCACTACACAGGCTCCAAATGAGGAAGAGTAGTACAGACAAAGCCAGAAACTGCTGTGAATCTGCACTCTGCATTGACAGGTGTCCCCTTTCTTTGCCGGAATGATCCATGCCTCTCGGACTTGAGCCTAAACGAAGGAGGCTTGCTCTCTGTGGTGAGAAACGCTTAGCTTGCTTACTGAGTGCTCAAGGCCACTCCGCCTAAGATGATAACACAAGGCAAAGGAAGTGGCCTTGGATGGGGGGGGAGGGGGCACACACAAGAGAGCCTCAGAGACTCCTAGTTGGGTCAGAGGAATGCCAAGTCAAGGCTGCCCAGAGGGAGGACGTCCAGAGCAGCTACTGTTTCAAGCTAAGACAGCAGCAAGTATGCCATGTGCAGAGGCCTGGATGTTCCGTCTGCACAATGACTTCACGGCCAGCACCTCTCTTCATGCTCGCACAACCCCATGGAGTTAACAAGGTAGATTTTACATCACTTTCACAAGAAGGCAGAATCCAGACGGCGCTTGCAAACATCAAGTTGACTTGGCCAAGACCATGGAGCTAACTAGGGAGGGGCCTGGATGAGACACCACGCTTCTGAATTTCTAGTCCAGTGTTTGTCTCGTACAGCCTGCTTCCTCCCAAAAGCATAAAGCCAACATCACCAGGAAAGACAATTAAATGGGACAAAGTAATACTAATATAACAAAGAGGAAAAGGAGGCACACATGGGGATTGTCATCGTTTCTTTTTCTGCTTTGGAGGAGTGGGTTCTCCTCTCTTCAGTTTGAGGAACTCCTCCCCCCTTAAAACACATTTATGGTTATTTCACAAGGATACAGTATGACTACTAAAAATAAATCACCACTCTGCAAACGTCTTTCCTGTCTAGAACAGTCACCTGTGTCTACATGGCTGGGCTTACACTGGTGAGTGGATGGCAGTTTCCTCTCACAGAAAGCTCGGGATCTACTACGTACATTTCTCGTGAGCACAGACTGAAAAGGAGAGAACTAGTAAATGAGTTGTAGAGAACTGTGGAGGTTCTAAGACTCTACAAGTGTCCTGAAAGATCTCAAACAGGGGGGTGCTTGGGTGGCTCAGTGGGTTAAACGTCTGCCTTCCGCCCAGGGCGTGATCCCGGCGTTATGGGATCGAGCCCCACATCAGGCTCCTCTGCTAGGAGCCTGCTTCTTTCTCTCCCACTCCCCCTGCTTGTGTTCCCTCTCTCGCTGGCTGTCTCTATCTCTGTCAAATAAATAAATAAAATCTTTAAAAAAAAAAAAAAAAGTAAAGATATCAAACAGAACACCTGGTCTCATAATCTGAGGGAGGAAATGCAGGAGAGAAACACAAGCACTGCCGTAGATTAGTAAAATCAGTATTTATCTCTATGCAAACTGAAAGAACTTACAGAATCAGAAAACAAAAACACTGATAAAACCGTGTTGGGGGGGTGGAAACTATAGATTTGGGGTCCTTTTACCTTTTACCCAGTGAAGCATAATATTTTAAGGTTTGTTACTTTGATGCAAGTTTTTGAGAAAGAAGTTCAGAAATCCTGCTTGAAGTGAAGTGTCAGCATTTTAGGAACGGGAACACAACAGAGAAAGTCATGATTAATAACAAACCCATTTTAAGTGGATTATTTTTTAATAAATAAGCATGTATCAAAAGCAGAAGCAGATTGCTGGGCCCTACCAATTGATTAGGATTCCCACAATGAATGTCTTTTAGTCATCTATAACAGCTATCAGACATTTTTAAATATTCACAACTAACACAATGATTATTTGATTAGCTGCCAAAATTAAGATGGGAAATATGCTGCCCTCTGAGAGAAGACAGAGGTCCTCCCTTCTTCCCTTTCTCCCTCCTTCCTCTCCTCCCTACCCATTTCTGCTCTTAAATAGTGAAATGCCCTCACAGGAAATCTTCACCCTGGGCTTACCCGCACCTAACTACTGAGGGATTTTGGAAGCCCAAATTCACGAATCAGGCTTCCTGTTCCCTGGTTGACTTATTTCTCATTTCTATCAATAATGGACAGGGCACAGTCAGTCACCTGTGAACACGTGGAGGACACAGATAATGAAGTGAGCACAGGAGTTTGGTCTTAACAAGAGGAAAAGTCTACCTCATCCATATTCTCCACTCTCCAACATTACCACTTCATTTATTTTTTTCTTTTTTGTTTACAATTTCTTTTTCTCTCTCTTTTTTAAAGATTTTATTTATTTATTTATTTGACACGGGGGTGGGGTGGGGGTGGGGAGCGGAGAGCAAGCACAAGCAGGAGGAGCAGCAGGCAGAGAGAGAAGCAGGCTCCCCACCGAGCCGGGAGGACCCTGGGATCATGACCAGAGTAGAAGGCAGCTGCTTAACCGACTGAGCCACCCAGGTGCCCCAACATTACCACTTTAAAAATCTCATTTCCCAGTCTTTACTATGCGGTATGTTTCACCACTCACCAATTTCCAGAGAGAATGCATTAAGGAAGCTCTCCAAGTATATGCATTCCTCATCTTTCAGACTTGTTGCATCCGCCACTAACCAATCAATTAACCAGAACCTGAGAGTGCTTTCAACAGAGGCACCAGATGATCAATGCAGGCCAAAGGGCTTAAAACAGCATGTCTGTCCTCGTGTTTTAAGAACTTACAGGTAGCTCTCTCCTCAATTACACATAAAGAGATCAAAAGATCACTTGCATTACAAGGCAGTATTCCCCAAGGGCCAGATGATGGGCTCAGCAGTAAGTGCTCCTATGGTCCAGAAACATTATGGATTGCTGTGTTTAGAAGCTACATTATGAGGAAAAAAGAACTTGAATTAGGCCTTGAAAGATGGGCAGGCAGAGAAAAATCCTGTGCTTTCCCAACAAAGGGGTTGGTGATTTCTGCTGCTGTGATCCATCATGGGTAACAACAGCCCAGGATGGAAAGGAAATCATATATTAACTCTTGGAAGTCATGCTAGAATGAGCTTCTGATTACTGCTTTTGGTACTAAGCGTCTGGAGGAAGGTGTTCTCCCTAAGTTATTAAGACTGGCTTTTGAGAGTTCAAATGAAGAATCAACACATGACTGAACAAAAACCTAGATAAGCAAAGTCACATAAAGGATGGAGAATGGCTTCCAGGCCAACGGGTCTAGTCTACTCCCTTGCTGCACTCATCTCCCACGCATCGAATGAGAAAATAAAACTTCCTCTTGGGAATTTCTGGTCAGCCGGAGAAGATGCTTACAAAGGCAGGACCTAGTGATGATTACTTCCTTCCAGGTCCCCAGGAAAGAGGGAACTTTAAGAAAACGGTGTTTGTGCATTCCAACGTCAAAGAAAGAGCTGCTGCCAGGGGCCTTGGAGCATTCCTGGCCTCTTGCAAGATAGATGCCCAGGTATTTTCATTCTGATAATATTAAAGGCCAGATCTACCTGTTCTTACTTGCAAACCTACACACAACTTGTAATTATGGTTTACCATGGAGAGAACTTGCTCATTCCTGTGTCATTTCCTACTGAACTGGTGTATCTTATTAGCATTCTGAGGTCAAACCATTGCTGCAAGACACGGTACTTTGAGTTGGCCTTGAAAAGACTCTTCAGACCATGGCTTAATACCACTCAAGTTGCAGAGTCTATAAGGTGCGCTGGCTAAAGTAAAGAATGCCACCCTCCTGGGAGTCCTCATGCGGCTGGGCAGTGAAACACTGACAAATTCCTATTCACCAGGATACCAGTCGAGGCTAAGAGCCTGTCCCAACTTTTCTTCCACTATCCCATGTCTTCAATGGCCCTACTCCAGGACAATGAGAATCCATCCACTGGTCATCAGCCATTGTACGGTCCAGCTAACATGTACCCGATCCCATGTAGACAGCTAAGACGTTGCTGACACCTTGCAGCAGAACAGATAGGCTGAGAGCCCAGAAACGATGCCACAGCTTCAAGACCCCGGGGAAAGCTCACCACATAGAGCTTGCGCCAGATGACAGCCCATTCTCGCAGCGTCGACGTGAGCTCCTGCACCAGCGGGAGCTCCCCGGGAATCACAGTCTCGTGCTGCCTAAGGAGAACCAGACAGATGCTTACGTTACTCTGGGCTGACCATCACTGCCTTTCTTGACAGGGGTCATATTCCCCACAGCGCAAAGATGGGTGTGGGGCTGGTCTGGCTGGAAATAAAAGTCTGTTGAGCAGACTTTATTACACCCGAGAAAAGAAGGGTCTTACCAATACGGCTCTCAAAATAAATCGTTTCTGCAATGGAGCAAAGGCTGGGCCCAGCTCTGACCACCCCATTTTACATCTCTACAGGAGCAACTGCAAAGCCAGACTGGTTCTGCCAAGCCACCATTCCGTTAGGGAGGGTGGGTGGAGAAGTGTGCAAGGCACGAGGGTCGTGGGGCTGGGACTCTCACTCAGGACTTGCTGGTGGGGACCAAGGCTCCCCCCTCTTGGGGAATGGGGCTCGATTTTCTTCTCATCTGCTGCCTCACTACACTGAAAATGCGTATATACCATATACCTCACTGGCTCACGGGAGACTCACAACAAGGCAGGCCTGACCTTTAGTCACATCAATTCTCTGGTATTTTTACGATGAGCAAAAGGAAAAATAAGAGCAAGCAAACAAATGGGAAATATAGGTAGGATTGCCAGACTTAAATTGCCAGACTTAAATAAGGCTACAAGATGCCCAGTTAAGTTGGCATTTCAGATAGATTAAAATAATTTCTTAGTGGAGGTATGACTCATGAAATACCTGGGACATATTTACCTAAACAATTACTTGTTTTTATCTGAATTTCAAATTTAACTGGACACCCTGCATTCTCATCTGGCAACCCTAGTTAGTGGGGATACGTCTCCCTACGTGCCCTTCCACCAATGTGGCTGCGGCTAGTGACAATGGAGGCTGCCCAGGAATGGTCCCCTGGAAAGAAGATTCTGCAGGAAGGCAGGACACCTGGTTTTCCATCTTGGTTCTGCCACTGAAGAGCTGTGTGAGTCTGGGCATGTCTCCATCTCTCGTGCAGTCTGCAGAACTTACAACTCACAATGTTCTTTTGATGCTTAGCGTCTGCGTGACTCTGATCCATTCTCCTCTCTATCAACCCTGGGACTCCAGTCCTGCTCCGGGCTCTCCTTCCCCTCCTTAACTCTCCTGCCCATGGGCTCCCCAACCCAGCAGCCACTCCTCCCACCTTAGGCTGAGTGTCTTAGTCCCTCTCAGTCTCCACAGAGGCAGCACTTTCCAGGACAACTGGTAAGTGGATGAGAAGTTAGAATATCCAAAACTTAATGGATTTTATCTGCAGAGCATGTTCACACAATTTCATAATTTCACATTAGGCTCATGGCCAACGTAGGGCCAGATTTATTTCCTCCAATCTGTCTTGGCAAAGTCCAAGGTGCAGTAAGGCTAACTGACTTGCGTAAGCTTCAGAGCTGATTACTGCTGGATGCAGCTGCTCATCTCTCTCCCAAGGTTGCCAAACTGGAGGCTCTCGGCGATCTTAGCAGTGAAAGAGTGCCCAACGTTCATGGGTGCGCACACACACTCAGTGAGCAGGCAGTGCAAGAGGAAGACAAAGGCCCTTCATTCATTCATTCTCTGTCTTTACTATTCCTGGGGAAGGATGCCAGACAGCAGCAATTACAAAAGAAGGAGTCATCTCAGGAAAAAGTTTGTATTCACTTCTCTCTCCTGTGAGAAGGGCAACTGACGAGATGAGAGCAATAACGTACACGAGAAACTCTTTAATGATAATTTGACACGTTCACCATTTTTTAGGTGTCTTCCTGGGACTGGACTTACCCTCGGTCTTCCACGGTTGCCTCCTTCAAATGGATGTACGTTTCAGGGAAAATCCCCTACAGAGAGAAGAAGATCGGTTATACGGCCATAAAAACCTCAGGGTAAAGAGCATAGATGGCATTGGGAATGAATGAGGAGGAGACAGGATACCTGGACCGCTGCTAGAGTGTGTGGTCAGGCTCGCAGGACTGACCACACTGACTGCGCCTCCATGAAAGCATGGCTGGAAAGACAGAAATTAAGAGTGGGGTTCACAGAGCATGGGAGAAGCGCTTCGGAAGTGGACAGGCAAACGTATCCAGGTCTGCTCAGAGCGGCAATAACAGTAAGGGGTTCCACAGCGAGCTCCTAAAACCCTCCAGGTCCTAATGCCATGATCTGCTGCCCTGAAAGGGTTCCACATAATTAGTGACATGGAGGGCTATGTACTTAGCAGCCCATAAAATTATAGTGATTTTCCGAAACAATCCCTTCTCAGCACTTTCACTTAAACCAAATGTGCCCCAAATCAATTAGTACTAGTTATCTGGTTATTTTTAGCACTTCCCAGTCTCAAATTGCTCTCCATTCCGTATTCTTAAGAGGTGATTCTGTATCACTGCTGTCACGCTGCTCATGGGAAAACTAAGGCCCACAAGGGCCTAAGAAAAAGACTGGAAACTGATCAGTAGAAACTGAAGAAGTGAAGATCAGATCGAACCAACAGAAAGCAGGTCATGGATCTGAGTTTTCCTAAATGCCAGTGGCTTCTGTTGTTTAACTGTGTGATACGCTCATCGATAAATACTGCCATCTGGAAAAGGCATTGCTATTCTTAGTTTTAGGGTACTTTGCATGCCAGACCAGCAGAGGTAGGAGAACCTATTTAATAGGCACCACTGGCTCGACTGCTCCTAGCCCTGCACCTGTGGAGGTCAGTGCGACCCTGTGAGACATTCTCTGTCTGGGGCGGGGCGGGGTTGGGGGGGCTGACCACAACCGTGGGAAAGGAAGATCTTCCTACCTGGGAGACGGGGTCAAAGATGTACCCAGTGATCCTTAATCGATCCAGAGACGGAAACCTAGTTAATTCCCATTGGGGTCAGTCAGTCCTGTGTCTGGCTTCGTGTGCTATATTTACCTGACAGTCTTGTATCTCCATTTTAGCCCTTTGCCAACAAAACAGGAACCAGTAAGAAAATTGGAGATTGCGCTGCTCCCAGCCTTGGTGATGACGGGGTAGATCCCGCCACTGCCTGAGTCAAAAGCAAAATGACCATCCTTTCAGGGGCCAGGCAGGAAGAACAACAACAACAACAAAAAATTACCTTCCCCTCCTCACTTTGAGAAAGGGGTAGGCATGGGGTGTATAAGTAAGAAAGTACTATGCCAATCCGTTATTGATAAAGCCCAGAACACAGAGAGAGGCAAGGTGACACTGACCTCTTTCATTACAGGGGCAGGATTCAAAGTGATTTTGGAAAATTGATCAAACAGTTAAACAAAAATTCAGTGTACATGTAATTCCTCTGGGGCCTAACTTCTGGTGTTCTGAAGCTCCAGATCTGTCCTTAGGGTGTCTAAGGAACTTTGGGTGTTTCTTCCATCTGCTAAGCTGAGGTAAATGTCTCGCTGACTGCCATGTTGGTGGAGAACCAGACTTGATGGCCCAGAACTCACCTTGAGGACATGATGCTACGTGAAATAATCCAGACACAAAAGGGCAAATACTGTTATGATTCCACTTGTAGGAGGGATCTAGATAGTCAAATCCATAGAGACAGAAAGTAGAATGGGGGCTGCCGGGGTGGGGTGGGGGAGGAATGGGACAGTTGGTAAAAGATGAACCACTTAAAGCAGTAGTTATAAGGGGCAACATTTGGAGGTTAAAATAAGATGTAACACTGCTTATCCCAGAGAATATCCCTGCAGAAAAATTTTCTCATCAAGAAGATAAAGGACCAATTAAAATTTGTGTGCATTCGTAATCTGATAACTGGTCTCCTCCTAATAATTGGGAGAAATCCAAGATAGAAGCATCTGAAATATAAACAACATCTTATGTTGTAACACCCAAGCAGATTACAAGCAGATAATTTATAATGAATGTACAGATATGATGACTTTCATTTTAAGAGAATATTTATTTTGTTGCATTACTGCCCTGTTATTTGTAGGCACCATCCTTCCATGATAACATATGTTCACTTATATCCACTTAATTGCTCTGGTAAATCTGAGCCTTGTAGAACTTTTCCTATGCCATTTGACACACAGAAAGGCAGGATAAACCTGGGGGATAGATTACTAACTTATAGCTTATCTCAATTTTGATTTTCCTTTCTCAATGCAACCTACTCACTTGAGGAAAAAATAAATAAACTAATGATTTTCTAGATATTGCCCTTATCCACACTTCCACAATCCTGCCAGGATCAATACTCAGTTTCTGCAAAGCTTCTTGGCTTCTTCAATTCATAAAACCACGAGCTCATTTTATCACCACTCTAAAGGGCTCGGTCTGCTAAGTGACACCAAAAATTTCCATTAAAATAAAAGGCCTTTCAAATAGCTCCTCCCCTAAAGACCAGCAAAGGCAGGAAAACAGCATTAGGAGAGGATTTCAAATAGGCTGGATCTCCTAATGAAAGGGTGTCAAAGCTGAACATAATTCATGATGACTGAATTTAAATTCCCTTGATGCCTCCTAGAGCTCTCCACCAAGAAGATATTTGAACTTAAAAATCAACAAGTAAATGCACCATCCTTGTCTGTACTACCATTTCATTGAATTACAAAGTTGAATTATCAAGAACTAAAAGAAGCTCTTCCTGAAATAATTCTTCCTAAAGGTGAGATTTAAAGTTTAAACAAGGGGGGCGCCTGGGTGGCACAGCGGTTAAGCGTCTGCCTTCGGCTCAGGGTGTGATCCCAGCGCTATGGGATCGAGCCCCACATCAGGCTCCTCCGCTATGAGCCTGCTTCTTTCTCTCCCACTCCCCCTGCTTGTGTTCCCTCTCTCGCTGGCTGTCTCTATCTCTGTGGAATAAATAAATAAAATCTTTTCAAAAAATAATAAATAAATAAAGTTTAAACAAGGGTTTTAAGAAAAAAAAAAATTAAAAACACACCCAGAACTTGTCATTTAGACCTTAGTGGTGCATGCTATTTTCTTTTCAAAGCCAACAACAAGGGTATAAGCTGGATAGATTCTGATCTATTAGGGCATCACAGGATGCCTTAGAAACTGAGGTCTTCTATGTGCAAAAAGGATCCTAACACACTGTAGCTCTCTGAAAGGGAAAAGTGTGGCAGGGGACCTTGTTTCAACATGATTCACAATCACCAGTTAAAAATCAAGAATTGTGTTTGTTCTTTAAGTTCGTGTGATCTTATCTGAGAATGGGGTTTTGTTCATTTTTTTTAAGTTGACATTTTTTTTAGAAGATTGGGAAGTGGCATAAATCTTCTTGCTCTTTAAAAATTCAGAACTTCAAAATGGTTAACTCTAATCGTGCTTCGAAATAACTATCATTTCTATAATTACGAGTAAAATAAACAAAGATAGGGCTAACCCCAAACCAAGAAACGGGAGTATCTATAAACCACATACAAGGATCCTGAAAGAAAGAGAGGCTTTCGTTTTACTATGCTCTCATTCAAGCCAGAATGTCCCTATCATCAGTCCTCTATTTGAAGGCCTGGAGAAATTAAAGTCAGCAAGAGATTAAATGAAAAGTAGTTAAGCTGGAAATGAAAACATATGGGAAAACACAGGAATCAAACTGTGGGCAGAAAAATTCAGCATCAGGACTTAGGGAGGGATAAAAGGACCAAAACTGTGGGAGTTCATACTCACATGACAAGCAAACACTCCTTCATTTTAGAAGATTATTAAACTGTCAACGTTAACAAACTGGGTGTGTGGACATGTAAATGTGCAAATAGTGACTTCAGAGCCAAATATATAGAAAGCTTGATCTAAACAGCACTGGTTACTAATGACTACAACCTGTAGAACGGGGTTTCTCGGGGCACCTGGGTGGCTCAGTCAGTTAGGTGCCTGCCTTCAGCTCAGGTCATGATCTCAGGGTCCTGGGACTGAGTCCTGCATCAGGCTCCCTGCTCAAGCAGGGAGTCTGCTTCTCCCTCTGCCTGCTGCCCCTGCTGTGCCCTGTTTCTCTCTCAAATAAATAAATAAAATCTTAAAAAGGGGGGGGGGATGTTTCTCTAGGCCCCAAGCTCTTTCAAGAGTTGTGTGCTCAGATTACTTGCATCTCATCCCATGTTTGAAAAATAAGAACTGTGGGTTTTGCTGGGTTTTTTTTTCCACTCACTTCTTGATAAATTCTACAATGTTTCTCTTGCCCCTCTCCTAATTAGCTATTTTGCATGTGAACTAAGTGTGAAATACGATGGTCCTCTCCATGTTGCTCTTTCAAAACAAAGTGCTGACTCGCAGTGCTGCCCCAGAGTGCAGCATCAACGGAAAAGCCGAGGGGGGTATTAACGTAACTAACAGATTTTCTTTAGCTTGATGGTGAGCAGTTTTGGCACTAGGTACAGGAACCTGCTAGGGTCAGTACTTTTCAAACTCTCTGCCCATGATGAAATACAGCTTCATGCAACCGAGTCCTTAACTGTACATAAAATATAATTCAAAATACATAAAATACATAAAACATATATACCTCACACAAAAGTTTCATGAGACAGTATTCATCACAGAATTCCGTTTTCTTTTCTGCTTCTCAGAGTTCCGGTTTTTGGAAGATGTTGGTTAATAACCCACGATGTTGATCTCATGATCTGTTACTGGGGTTGGTTGTGAGGTTCACAGCTTCAAAACTACTACTCTGGCTTATCCATTTTATAGTGAAGGATGGACTCAAGTAGAAATGGGGAGATGCTTTAGCTCTGGGATGTCAGCGCAGGAGATAAAGGACAGAGAAGCAGCACGGGTCCCCCCTGAAGGAGACAGCCAACAATAACAATGTCACTGTGTCACCACCCTGCTGAGCTCGAGGGACAGGGAGCAAGAAGCCTGCAAGGGCCCTACCTGGTGTGTGAATTCACCTCTGGCCTCTCTCCTTCAGTGGGCCGGTGGGAAATACGGTCCATGGGACTTGTGCTATTTTACTTATACACTGAGGTCAGAGAATTTGTTTTCAGATCTAAAGAACAGCCATCCCAGAGAACACAAACTAGGTCCAGAGACAGCAAGGAGCAGAAAATTGTACCAGGTAGCATAACACAAAACTAGCAGACAGATTCAAAGTTAAAAAGTAAATGACAAACCATACCTTTTTAGATTTATTTTGGAGGGTATATCCTCTGTACCAACCTGTGGGGGAATAAGAAAACACAATCTTTTATGTTATCTAATAGAAAGATAGGAGCAATATGCATCCTCATATTCTACTAGAATACTGGGATGGAATCCAAGAGGTAATTAGCAGACTAATTAGAATATGTGCATTTGGGTTGATTACACAATCACAATCTAGATCTATTTTACAGCTTTACTCTCTTCATAGGTAAAGGATTTAAAATTCACACAGAACCATACCTCATCTCTGCTCCTTTGGAGAAAGGACAGAACAAAAAAGACAAGACAGAAGGCAGCTCAACCTCTTCACACCTTAATACCTTAGACATTCAGTACGTGTTTTTGCATGAATGAAGAAGGTCTTTCATCCATATATACATATTCTACAAGTCACCCTATACTATTAAAATAAATAGTTTAAAATAATTTCTATAGGCTCTCTCTTATCTAAATTCTCAGGTGAAGAACCACTATTCTGGAACAATTTTAAACTGAAATGGAAAATTTACACATATAAATATTTGCACCTAAAAGAGTTGAAACAAATAATAAAAGAACATTTTAAATAATTCTTGGCAATGCTATTCACACCCCTGACAATAAAAAAATTTGTTGGCTTGATGAGGCTTTAAATAAAGCCTTTGACTTTTTTATAAAAAGTTCAATAAATACACATGCACCTATGGATGTTTTTCCACGCTGTATCTGGTAAAGGGAGTATACAATTTAACTGATCCATAAACAGATAACTTATATTAAATATGTATTGAACACCTACTAGAAGTAATTTACTATAACGATTCCCCACGTTCCCCATGTCCATAAGGCATCAAGCTGGTCATCTTCCCTAAGCAAACCCGACTGTAAGTGGTACATATGTGTCAAGCAGCCATCTACATACAGTGAGGTGATGCAAACTGTAATTACAACTTAAGGCATCTGCCAACAGGCTTCTAGAACTGTCTTGTAATTTGTTCTATACGAAATCATCCAGAAAAGAGACACACAAAGTATTCTGGATATGTTACAAGAAGAAAGTTGAATTTACCCTGAGCATAATTTAAGAATATTTTCACAAATTTTTAAACTGTCAGTATTCAAAATTTAAAGAATTTTTTTTTTAAACAGGAAAGACTAGGGTACTATGCTGTGAAATCGTTATAGGTTTATATCAAGGCCCACGGTTGAGAAAAAGGTGTTTGAACAGCAAACACTGCTCCTAATTTCAGGTGCCAAAGTGTGCGAGCAGCCAGGTGTAAGAAGAACACGATGCTAGACCTTGCTAGCTGGTTCTGCTGTCACAGCAGAGTGCTTTTGCACGAATGAATGAATGGCTTCAGGCTCATCCTGGGGCGGGGGAGGGGCAGGCAAGCTGAGAAACAATGGTCTCTTCCAAGCAGTTTTCATCTCCCTGCGTCCTACAAAACGAAGATGTAACAGTTTGGACTTTGCTCCACTGTCAGAGGAATTTCTCTGTACTTGTGTAAACAGTATTTTTGCGCAGCCATTCATCACAGAATTATGCTTCCGAAACCTGTCATTTTTGAAAAAAAAAAATTTTTTTCTTTACTTCCTAAGTCTCCTCTAGAATTGGGGTTTGTGTAAAACCCTATCTAAAGGCACAAAATTACCACACTGAATTTGTAGAATGTTCATTCTGCTTGGTTAGGTACTAGTAGAATAATGTCCATCCCTGGAGTTTTAATCATCTGCTGTCAGGACCCCATAAATTCAACTGCTAATAACTGCAAGAGATACAAGCAAGAACACGGTGTTCCAATTGATCCCAATATTTAAAACAGAATAATTATAGTTAAACATGGTATGCTTTTAAGGCTTCCAAATGCGTCACGATGCGAAGAGATAGCGAAGGCTCTATCAAACAGGCACCTATTACCAGTAAGCAGTGTGAACTGGCGGGAATCTCGGATGCTTTTAAAAATTAGTACATTAGTAAAATGAAGAGAATAGTGGGGGATGGTGAGTCCAGAGGGCCAGTCCTACCTAGGTTTAGATGAAATGTCTGTCTCAAAGAGTGAATTTGTAAGCCCATAGATACATAGACCAGACCTGTGGTTGCCCGAGGCAGGGGGTGGAGGTGAGGGCGAAATGGGTAAAGGGAGTCAAGAGGTACAAACTTCAAGTCATAAAATAATGAAGTCATGGGGGTGTAATGTACATCATGGCAACCACAGTTAATAATACTGTGTTCCATATTTGAAAGTTGCTAAGAGAGGAAGTCTTAAAACTGCTCATTACAAGGAGAAAGCATTTTGCAACTATGTATGCTAATGTATGTTAACTAGACTTATTGTGATGAACATTTTGCAATAAACACAAATATCTAATCACTGGGGGGCCTGGGTGGCTCAATCAGTTGGTTAAGCACCTCCTTTCTGCTCAGGTCAAGATCTGGGATGGAGACCCACCCACTCCCCCACCCCCACCCCCCCATCCACAAGGCAAATATTCAAGGGCATTCAGATCTTGGGTTTAAGCAAATAGGTAGCCAGAATTAATTCTTTGGGATAGGAAGATTGGAAAAAGGAAAGCATTGGGGGATGGGAGACAGAATCAAGAGATGTATCTTGGCCCCTCTGCTTCTCTTCCTCAACAACTGAGCCCTGAGCCATTAGGTGGGACAGGGCAACTTGGGCATTTGCAAGGGGGGTGGGGAGGGCATCCACACAGGGGACCAGACTGGCATGGCCTGTCACAGGCAGGTAGAACAAGGTGGGCATCCATGGGGGATGGGGGGTCCGCAGGAAGAGAGTGAAGAGAAGGGCATCCACAACCACAACTTGGGCGTGGGGGATGGTGGGAGACATGAGCTATCACAGAGAGAACAGGCTGAAGAGGGTGTCCATGTGGGAGGAGGTATGGTCATGAAGACAAGAGATTGGTTACATGCTGAGGCCCTAATGAAATAAGTAAATACATTAATCCTGGAAGCCAGGTTTCTTACTGTCACAGAAGGGAGTTACAAGAAAGGGAAAAAACTAGAATGAACCCTGAGATGCTGGACTGCACGTGCAGGTACCCATGTGTACATATGACTCCTAAAATTGGTAGACAGGTCAAAATTAATGGATGTGTTAACCTGTCTTTATACGCATATGCGCATTATCCCTGGTTCTGCTGATACCTATTGGTTCTCATTTTTTTGACCCTGAGAGAGATGATGGAGAGCTCAGAAAAGAAGCTATGTAGTGTCCAAGATGCAGCAGGAGGGCAGAGGACTCCACGAAGAACAAATCCAAGCAAGTGGAACTGCGAAGTTATTTCATTTGTCTGAACATATGAGGAGGAGGTAAACACTTCTGTCAGAAAGTCTGGATATGAAGGAGAAGTAGGTCCACAGAGAACCAGGAAAAGAAGAATTAACACCTCTAGAAACACATTATTCAAGACAGGAAATAGAATGAAGGTACGTTCCACAGCATCTGCTGCTTATACTACATAGACTCAGTAATCTAAATAATAACTTTGGGGGCGCCTGGGTCGCACAGCGGTTAAGCGTCTGCCTTCGGCTCAGGGCGTGATCCCGGTGTTATGGGAGCGAGCCCCACATCAGGCTCCTCCGCTATGAGCCTGCTTCTTCCTCTCCCACTCTCCCTGCTTGTGTTCCCTCTCTCGCTGGCTGTCTCTATCTCTGTCAAATAAATAAATAAATCTTTAAAAAATAAAAAAAAATAAATAATAACTTTGAAAAAATTATGATGTATCTATACTGGGAGGTCTCTATCAGACACAGACAAGTATACGCGTGGCTGGTGGGAACTGCGAGAGAGCTAAACCCTTAGCTTCCATAAGAAGCAGTTAATGAAATGGAAATACCAAGTAATAGAAGCACGATTCTTTAGAAATGAAAAAGCAAATACCACAACAAAGGGCTGCAAGTGGGATCAGAAACCAAGAGGAGGTGGGAAGAGACTGCTGTTTATCATTATAAACTTGATAGAAATGACTTGGCCTTTAAAATTATATACATTTATGACAATGATAAATTTGAAAACTAAGACAAAAAATACAACTAATACGTCCTGGTAAGCCAGGACTAAGAAAGGCAAAATTATAGGGAAAGAAAACAGATCGAGGCTGAGGGTGGTATGAGGTTGGTACAGGGGACAGGGGAGAATCTGGGGGTGCTGATAGAATTGTTCTCTATCTTGTGCTGGCATTTCATGATTGTGTGCATTGTTCAAAACCTGTACACTAAATAGGGTGAATTCAACTCAATGTAAGTATTTTTTTTCTAGATGAGATACTACTCTACAACAACTTGAATGGCTATAGTTAAAAAGACGGACTCTAGGGGCCCCTGGGTGGCTCAGTCGTGAAGGTCTGCTTTCGGCTCAGGGCGTGATCCCAGGGTCCTGGGATCGAGCCCCATGTCAGGTTCCCTGCTCTGCTGGGAAGCCTGCTTCTCCCTCTCCCACTCCCCCTGCTTGTGTTCCCTCTCTCACTGGCTGTCTCTATCTGTCAAATAAATAAATAAAATCTTAAAAAAAAAAAAAAAAAGACGGACTCTACCAAGAGTTAGTAAAAATATGGGCAATTAGAATTCTCTCACATTGTTTGTAGCTACAAATAAGATTGAACATACATGCACTATATGTTAACTAACAAAATTTAAATTAAAAAAAAAAAAAAACATGGGGCGCCTGGGTGGCTCAGTCTTTAAGCATCTACCTTCGGCTCAGGGCGTGATCCCAGAGTCCTGGGATCGAGCCCCACATCAGGCTCCTCCCCTGGGAGCCTGCTTCTTCCTCTCCCACTCCCCCTGCTTGTGTTCCCTCTCCCGTTGGCTGTCTCTCTCTGTCAAATACATAAATAAAATCTTTAAAACAAACAAACAAACACACACACAAAAAAATACTATACACACACACACACACACACGCACACACACACGACCTATGACCTAGCAATATCCCCACTTCTAAGTACGCACCCAAGATCAGTAAAAACCAGGCACCTGGGTGGCTCAGTCAGTTAAGCGTCTGCCTTCGGCTCAGGTCATGATCCCAGGGTCCTCGGATTGAGTCCCATATCAGGCTCCCTGTTCAGCAGGAAGTCTGCTTCTCCCTCTCCCTGTGATCCTCCCCCCTGCTAGGTTTCTTTCTCTTTAATAAAAAATAAATTAATTTAAAAAAAAGATCAGTGAAAACATACATCCATAAAAATATAAGATTGTGTTGCAAAGCTTTATTATTAATAGCCAAAAACTAGAACCCATCAAAATGTCCCTCAGCAGGAGTATCAACAAACTGTGGTATATTCACATAACTTAGTGGTGAAAAGGAATGAGCTACTGTCTTAAGCAACATCATTAATGAACCTAAAAACATTATGTGGAATGAAAGAATCCAAACACAATAGACATGCATAATTCCATTTATATAAAGTTGAAGAGCAGGAAAAGTAAGGCATGGTGACTTCCTTGGAGCATTAGTTGCTTTTTGGGGTGAGAATTGTGTAGAAGAATGCAACGGGGAGCTTTTTGGGGCAAGGGAAATGCTCTGTCTCTTGACCGGAATATTAGGTACATGGGGTGCATTCGTTTGCCAAATTCACTGAATTGAATACTTAAGATGAGTGTATTTTACTGTATATAAATTTTACTGCAATTTTTAAAAGCCACGTAAAATTTTACTCTATCATGTAAGCATTACAAAGTAAGGACTTCAAGGTGATACAGAATTCCATGACAGTGACGTTGCTCAAATATTACTAAATATTTTTGTCTGAAACTGCCTCTGAAACCAGCCGGAGCCATGTGTGAAAAATCACAGGACCATTTCTCCATTATTTTTCCTTTTTATTGTGCCTCCCTTAAGACATTATCCATCTTCCCTCCTCACTTTATGTGCCAAAGCTAATCTGAACGAGTTTTGCTACTTCCAATAGATCAAGACTGTAGATTCATTTACTCGCTCAGCAGAGAGGTGCCAAGACAGCAAGACCTACAGTGTCTCCATCCTTCCAAGTCTTGCTTTATCATGGGAAGGAAAAAAACCACAGACCTGCAAACACCCAGCAAATAAACAAAGTGCATGCACAGGAGGTTAAAAGGTATTAAGGAAGGAGAGTACTGCCCTGCGGGGGACAGGGACGGAGGAGTGGGGTGGGGCTACTTTAGAAAGTGTGGTTAGAGACTCTTGGTGCAACCACTGGAGCCAAGGATTTACATCACTAATGTGGTCATTCATTTATTATAGATAAAAACACTCACTGAACACCAGTGGGCCAGACATCGTCTTCAAGGGGGAAGGAAACAGATCCATAAACAAATAATTGAATACAAAGGGCTTCTAACAGGCAGCCTTGAAAACACTGGCTCACCAAGGGAGAATTATGAATATGCTAAAGACTCCAAAGGCAATTACTGAGGGGTACTCAAGACCTTCCCAACCGTAAAAGCATTGTTCAGATGTGTAACTCGTGGAGAGTTTTGTAAAAGCTCTCCTCGTTTTGAGTACCACAATAAATTAGTCCCACTCCCAGAATAAACCATTTTTGTGTTGTAAAATACACATAAAATATACTATTTTAACCCTTGTTAAGTGTTCAGTTCAGTGGCATTAAGTACATTCACAATATTGTGATACTGTTGACCTTCCAGGAATCAAAGGCAAGCAACAGATAGGGAGCCACTGTTTACTTGCACCTCGACATGGGGGAGGGGAAAGGCCAGAGAGGATCCACAGAGGAAGAGCAGGTGCTAAATCCTGTTATTTTTCCTTTAAGTGTCACTGGTCTGGTAGTTAATTAGGCCAAGGTCAAAGGTCCGTCCTCTGTGGGCCAGGTAAACCCGTTGGGCTCCTCTGGCTGGTTTCCATGGTCAAAGCTTGCCCTCCCATCCCGAAGCAAATGTCCCTCTAAGAGATGGCTGCAGTCCCTCCAGGGAAGCTGGTGAGTAGAAACAGCTGGGTGCAACCTCCGAAGAGGACAGACAGAAACCAGCTCAGCTGTGGGATCCTTGTCCTCCAACTACAGGATGTTCACTTTCCAAATGCACTGAGCAGCTCACTGGTGTTTTTATTTTTATTTTTTTAATTTAAATTCAATTAATTAACATACAGTGTATTATTAATTTCACAGGTAGAGTTCAGTGATTCATTAGTTGTATATAACACCCAGTGTTCATTACATCACGCATCTCCTTAATGCCCATCACCCAGTTATTCCATCCCCCCACCCGCCTCACCTCCAGCAACCCTGTTTGTTTCCTATAGTTAAGAGTCTCTTATGGTTTGTCTCCCTCTCTGATTTCATCTTATTTTACTTTTCCCTCCCTTCCCCTATGCTCCTCTGTTCTGTTTCTTAAATTCCACATGAGTGAAATCATATAACTGTCTTTCTCTGATTGATTTATTTCACTTAGCATAATACCCTCTAGTTCCATTCACATCGTTGCAAACGGCAAGATTCCTTTCTCTGATGGCTGAGTAATATTCCATCGTGTATATATATACCACCTCTTCTTTATCCATTCATCTGCTGATGGACATCTGGGCTCTTTCCGTAGTTTGGCTATTGTGGACACTGCTGCTATGAACATTGGGGTGCAGGTACCCCTTCGGATCACTACATTTGTATCTTTGGGATACATACCCAGTAGTGCAATTGCTGGGTCATAAGGTAGCTCTATTTTTAACTTTTTGAGGAATCTCCCTACTGTTTTCCAGAGTGGCTGCACCAGTTTACATGCCCACCAGCCTCACCGGTAGAGAAAGGAAAAGGATGCAAAGATAGTAAAAGATGATTCTATTCTTTTATACCTTTTTGGGAAACAAATCAGTCTTCCCAGTTAGACATCTTAGCTCAGTTTGGTGCCTTTATCATACAAAGATAGATGCTGTACGTGTGAGCTCCAAAGGAACTCAGACTTCTCCAAAATCTAACACCCTTACTTAAAAAAGAGGAAACACAGGCAAGGAATTGCAAAGGTCGTACAGTCAACCAGTGACTTACTATCTAAGCTGGGAATGCAAACACAGGGCTCCTACCACCCGGTTCATCAGGGTTTGCCTTCCACCACCTGCCTCCATGGCCATGCAGCAAGTGGGATACTTGCTCAAGGCAAAGAGGCACTGCCTCTCATGGGAAGGAAGCTTGGCCAAGGAATCCAACCAATATAAAACACCTATGCACGCAAGCATGCCAAGTAAATGGAAAAGAAAGAGATGAGGCTTCCATCTTTTATTTCTTGAGTGAACAGTAAAGAGGCCTGTGTTTGTGGTGCCTGGAACGTAGTGGGCAAGCCATAAACTTTAAATGACTTCAGCAATGAGAAAGAGAAGGTCTGGTGAGCTGGTGGTCATGGACAAAACAGATCATGCAAAGGCTGTATAATAAAATCTGCACCCCCAAAGCACAATCTGACAGCAACATCCCAGAGACCCTTCTCTCCCCTTGGGATCCCACACCTAGTGGCCAGAACCAGGCGGGGCCCGAGCACCAGCCCGGAGGCCAGAATGTCTAGAGAAGAGGAGGCATTGCTCCTTATGAAGAGGATTCATCTGAAATGCACAGGCCTGGTAGTGTGCTCACCCATTCTGTGGCACTTCCATTTCTTCAACTATTCAAGTAATTAAGGCTTTCGTGGCTTCAATTTCCTTCCACAAAAACATTCTACTTTTCCCCATCTTGTTAACTCATAACGCCATAGCTAAAAATGCCGAAGTTTCTCCTGGTCACCTACAAGAGATGGAAACGTCAGAAGCTTCTTTCAAGCAGCAAACACCTCCTGAGACAGGCAGGGGGAACCTGGTCCAGGGTGGGGGTGGGGACAGATGCAGAACAGTTGGCAGACTGGAGAGGTGACATATCCAAATGGCCACTGCAAAAGGAGGAAACGTCTCTTGGCTTCATAGACACCCTGAACTCAGTGACACAGGGGAAATAAAATTTCCTCTCTCTAATCAACATCATCATTCTGGTTTGCCAACTTCCGTGACATTTCCTGGATGTGGCTTTTTCCTTCTTTCTTTTTTAAAGCAAAGTAATCCTGCCAGCAGTTGGCTCTAGTTGCCCTCCTCTGTGACGCATTTCTCTAAGCTTATCCAACTAGTTCGAGAAAGCTGAAATGACAGGATACAGCATACGTTTGCTGCCACTCACTGTGAAGACTGGTTTTATCAGCAGCACCAATTCGCAAGATGGACAAGACAGGGATGAAGCAGTTCACCAGGCAAGATCTATAAAAGACCTATGCTAGGCTCTGTGGAGCCTCCAGAAGACTGAGGTATAAACCCCAACCCCCGATCTCAAAGACTTTCTAATCTGCTCACTAGTGGAACAGAGACACAGGTGAGGGAAGACAAACCCGCACAGCTAATTACGGAGGATCTCTGGAACCACAGCGCAGGCTGCTTTCCCCAGGCGACCATCTAAGCCTCCTGAGGACGACATCAAGGTGAAGGGCGCACACATACAGGCGGCTTCTCTTTCTGAAGGGAGAATGCAGGCCCCAGCAAGACAGGAAACAGCCCGTGCAGAGGCACCGGGAGCATGCGTGCCTTAGCTTAGAGCGCGTGTGAGACGGATGGCGCTGTCCCGAGACCCCTTCAGTCTGGGTCACTTAGAAACCTACTTTGAGTTCCTCAGTGGAATGCATCCTAAAATGAAAGGGCAAAGCTGTACTTACAGACTCTGAAAGTGAACCACTGGGCTCCACTTTGAGAACCCAGACAGAGGCGCGGAGACGCTGTCAGGGGTGTGACAACATCAACAGTGGCAGAAACAGAGGCAAGGACCCAGAAGTGATGACGGCAGTATGAGTCTTGGTAGCAAAAGATCAGCAGAAAAGGCATGAACATGAACCACGTGGGACCTTCCGAGACTGTGTGAGCCGAAGACCGCTGGGTTCAATGCAAATGCCTTCTGCACTAACACAAGCAGGAGGGCACAGTCGGGGATACCAGTTAGACACCCACTGCCACAGACATACAGGAGGGAGACTGCTTCAGCTTTGGATGGTCAGGGACCTCTCCAGAGACCTCTCTGCTTATTTGTCCCTCTCTGACCTGCCTGCCACACCTGTGGGTAATAGTAGCCCAGCCCAGACCTGGAGTGTGTGGGCTGGGGGAAGGGGGCCATATCCCTGGATAGGGGAGATGACGGGGCTATGCACCCCTGGAACAGATGTGCCTGCCTGCTCAGAGAAAACCAGCTCTTGAAAACAAGCAGAGGAGATGGGGGGGGGGGGCCCTGGAGGGGCAGGGGGCCCAAGGACACAGTGGACTTGGAGAGCAGTGAGGAGTGCACCTGGCCAGGGCAGCAAGCGAGTGTGGCAGAGCCGTGGGGGAAAGAAGTTCAGAAAGAGCGCATCCCGCCATAGACAAATTCAGGGTGCCGGGAATCTTGTCTGACAGCTACTCAAAAAGCAAAAGAACTTCACCCTCTTTGAAAAACTATAGGTTAGGTCCAAAATAGAAGCATCATTTCCTCAAAGGCCTCACAATGTGGAAAGAACATTCTACTTGGATTCCAGAGGACTGTGGTGAGAATCAAAGCTCTACCATTTAACAGCTGTGTGAAGTTTCAAGTTTCTGAACCTGATTTTCACATTTACTAAATGAGGACTGGGAACGCTGGTCTCCCATGACTGTAAAAGCTAAGATTCAGTACAAGAAAGCCCTCAGTTCAATGCCTGGCACACAGAGGGGCGTGAGATGCCAGATAAATTTGGAACCGAGGGTCCCAGTGACATAATCCAGGGACTAACTCCCACTTCCAGGGCCGTCGTCTGGTTCCTGGGCTAATGATGGTAGACTAAAGTTCTTTTCTTTGTTTTCTGCGGAATGTGTCTGTGCTTCCTGGAAGAAGGAGAAGAACCTGTCTAAATTATTCTCAAGTTACTGACAACGAACAAAGCTGAAGTATACTTAAGGCAGCTGGGATACCAGGCGGGGGGTGGGGAACTTTACTACAGAACCGTAGCACCCGATAAGGTAGACTTTCATCTTCCAAGAGAATAAGTTCCCTGTCCCCAAGAAAACCATAGAGAAGATGACTTTAATGGAAAGGTAACAAGAAAAAGTAGAAGGAACAGCTTGGGTGACAGAAAAACTGTATGACAATGGCTAGAATGATTGAGAAAATAGTGCTGGGTAACTCAGGGCCTGAACAGATACGGAATGCAGCCAAAAATGAACTCAGAAGTTACCCAAATAGGGTCTTCTAATGCCTGACTTGACATTTAGTGGGGAATGAATGTGACAGTAAGACTAATTAAAACACCCACCCCTTCCCATCCCTTCAATTCCAACTTTAGTGACAGACTCTTCAGTCTGCATCGGTGAGCACTGAGCAAGTATTCGAGGTTAGGAATTCAGTATTGATTACTCCTGCCATTTAGAAGATGGACTGAAGTATTCAGTACAGTTGTTAAAAATCTCGTACTCCTGTTGTCAAAGTTAAGTGCACACATATTTAATATTGGTCAGATGACAAACGCTGGGGACATACACACAGGATGTAAGAGTGTGACTAACAGTCCGTCTATAACAAGCACCCTTCCTCTCTTGCCCTGGCCACAGCTCTGTGTAGCCTGGTCACACAGGGAGTGGAGGCCAGGAAAAGAACCACAGTTCCCTGCGCTTCTCAGACTCATTGGCAGCATTTGGGTTTTTCAGGCAGCGTGTTTTCTATGATGGTTTCCATTGAATGATTTGCTTCCTTGGGTTGAATAAAACGGGGCACTCCAGCACAGAGTGGGTACTTATGATGCCCAAGTCCCCTTAGACGCTTTCTGAGATCATAAATTGCTCTCATATTACTATGAGCAAAGTAAAGGCATACATTAATCTCTCTCTAGATATAAGCAAAAGGAGAAAAATCCTATTCCTATTTGCCCTCAATCTTAGACTTCTGTCTAGGACTTTCTCTTTACACTAATTCTTCACTGAGTCGTACCTAGCCCCACAATGATTTGATGTGCCACGTTTCCCAATGGAGATAAGACACCCAACACATTTTTGGTATGTTATACACCAAATAATGTGAAAGGCCCCACATTCAGAGCTGTGAAGGCAGCAATGAGTGGTTATGTATATGTGTGGGATGGAAGGGTCCTGCCCACCACTTTGCCACCTTCTTGACCCCTTGATCCCACCAGGATTCCTTGGAGACCAAAATTTATGCGACACCAAAAACTCATGAGAACATTCCTCCAGAGCATCCCCCGAAACGTCTGTGCTTTCAGGCTGAGTTTGCCTCCTTTGGTGCGTGGGCAGCCGTTCAAATGGGCCAACTCCAAGCGCCAGTTCCCGACAAAGTAACTGAATGAAGGCACCACTCAGAAAAAAATTCTGACCCCAAATCTAGAAGATCCCATGTATGCCTAATATACAAAGAACAGACATTTTAAAGATGGGATTTTAGAAGCACATTCATACATATCTCAAAAGGAAGAACAAGAAAAGGCATTCTCCTTTTGGTAAGATTAAATCTGAGAGGAGACTTCTCACCAGCTCTACTCTTTAATTAGTTTTTCTGTAAACATACTCCTGCCGCCACACTCATCTTTTGAAAAACACATCTCGGGAACATATGTCCCCAGTAGTAGTAGCTGACATGCGGTGCTTAAGGTAAAGGTCAAACAGATGTGGGAAGTGGCCGGCACACTCAACAAAATGCCACACGGCCTCATTTGCTTTCCAGGCTGGTGCCAGAATGTTCGCACGCAGTCCTTATCACAAAATCCAAGCTGTTGGGCTCACTGCCACTGATGTTCGTGAAAGGCAGCTGTTTTTATAACTAGAACATGGTGACTATGGATTCTCAATTACAACGGGGTAACAAAAGTAAATGAAAGTTACAAATACATCAAATGCCATATCTCAGCTTACACCCAGTAAAACTTTATACATGCTGTTAAGAACTGATTTTTAAAAATTAGCTCCAATTTTCTTTGTTTCTCATTTGTCTATGACCATTGGGTACGGCTGACCAAATAGAGAGGGCAAAGAAAAGAGGTACGATCAAGGTACGATCTAACTGTTGTTCGTACAGGTCCGTAGGATGTGACAATCCATCTTGACTCAGACGTTCTGAAAGAGTTCAGTAAGACCTTACTGTGTCAGATGGTCCAATCAGCATATCTTGGAGAGATGATTAAGCCTCCGCTTGAAACAATTTCAAAAGCACTGTCTTCTTTTTCATGCTTCTGTTACAAAGTTTTGTCAACCAAGGAGCCAAAATTCAGTGCCATGTAACTCTACCGCTCTGCCATAAGACTGCCCTCTATACCTCAAAATAAAGCCTGCTTTATAAAGATAAGATTCAAGATATGTACAGCTCAAGTCACAATCCGTATTAATTCCCTTTATTATAAGGGAATGGATTTCTTGGTTAAGGTGCATTTTAAAACTGGCCTCATTCTATATAGAAGAAATAACACGGGTATATTAGGGACCTCCTGTATATACACAAATGCTTCTTTTTATTTCAGCTTTTCAGGACTGCCTGTTTCGTCTGGTTCCAATGCCATGATTTGTGCTATCCTTTGGGTCCTTACATATTACACTAAAACTGTACAAAGCTTTATGCGGTGCCTGCTTCTGTAGAGCCTGGAACGCCTTTGAGACATTATCTCATTTTGTTATGGCCAATTGTATTATGCTTACCCCCAGAAATCACTGTTAACACCAGCCACCCTCTCTCTTGAGCTTGTGAGTGGTTTATGGAGCTGAAAACGAGTTACCAATGGATAGGAATCAAACGCAGGAAACCAGTACCCACTGGTGGAACAACAGACCCTGGGCATTAAATCACTTATGACTGGAATCTGGTTAATCACAGGAGAGGAGAGCGTAATGGCAAAAGGAATGCTGTAACCTTGTTTTTCAGAGCACTTTCAATCAATCACTTTCGATTCAAAATTTCAGATGCAATTTCAGATGCAATGACGACGATATAAAGAGTTTAACTGTCCTGCCCAGGACGGTCACCCTCGATAGGGACAAAACCATCTGATCTGAAGTAGCCTTCTGCCTTTTCCGTCCTCTCCCTGTCCATCACTCGCATCTTTTTCTGGTCCTGGTAATACCAGCCTTTCTTCCTCGTTGCACTTTTAAGTCTCTGAACTGTTTTGTTTACTTACTTTGTTCACTTGTTTTTGTCTCCTCTAATGGAAACCCTACAAGAACAGGAACCTTGCTGTTTTGTCATTCAGGTGACCTCAGTGCCTAGAACATCTCTTGGGCTCAATAAATGTACCTGGCACATAATAAGAGCACAATACTTGCTCAGCAAGTATTTTTGAATGAATAAATGACCACAACTAGAATCTCCAGGTAGCAGTGATTTTTCAGCCATGCCCATGGATCTGGGGTGGGAAAGAACATTCTAGATGGAGAACAGCTGTCTCACTACCAAATCCCTTGTCTGGTTAAAGAAGCAAGGCTGTGAAAGGTGAGCGGTATTATAGCTTCGCAGTCAATTCTACTTCCCTGCCCCTATTTTTAGTAACAAATGAAGGTCAGGGGCAAGGTGACAGAAAGACATGAGTGATAAGTGACAGCATTTGGGCTATTTTGGAGCAAAACTCAAGTAATCAGTCTGGCAGTTCCCAAAAGTTTAAACATAAAAGCAATTCCACTCCTAGGAACATACCTAAGAGAACTGAAAACACATGTTCACACAGAAACTTGTACATAAATGTTTATGGCAGCATTATTCAGAATAGGCTAAACGTGTAAATAACCCAAATGTCCATCACCTGGTGCATGGATAAGTAAAATGTGATACATGCATACAACGAATTTTATTCAGCCATAAAGACAGGAAGTACCGATACATGCTATAATGATGATGAACCTCGGAAACACTACATTAAGTAGAAAAAGCAGCTAGTCACAGAGGACCACATATTATACGATCCCATTTACATGAAATGTCTAGACTAGGCAAATCTACAGAGACAGAAATTAGGTTGGTGGTTGCTCAGGGCTGGGGGATAATGACCACCAAATGGGTACAGGGTTTCTTTCTGGGATAATGAAAATGTTCTGAAAGTAGATGGTGATGATGACTGCCCAACTCTGTGAATGGCGCACTTTGTAAATAACCATTGAATTGTATGCTTTAAATGGGTAAATTGCACAGTATTTGAAACAGAGCTCAATAAAGCTGTTATTAAAAACAAAAGCAGAAAACTCGTGTAATAACCAAATCCTTCTGCAGTCTGCAAGGGCGGGGAAATGTTGGCACCTCCCGTATTTCCCTCATGGAAGGAGAAGAACAGCTCTGCCTATTATATCTGGGGTTTTATGAAGGTGACCCCCTACCCCTCTTACTCTCCACACTAGCTTGCCTTGCTCCAGAGGGCTTGCCTTGGTCTCGTGTTTTATCTTCACTCATTTAGCAGACTTCTGCAGAACACCTACTCTATGCCAGGTGCTATGCTAAGCACCGGCCCTGAAATGAAAGGGGAGCGGGCTTTGCCTTCAAGGAGCTACCACTTTCATAATTATTCATTCGACCACAGGGCAGGAAACAGCAAAAGGAAGAGTCCTAAGTGGTATTCTGTGGTGGGTTGTGGGCAGACAAGAATTTTCCGTATCTGGGCTCCAGAAAGGTAGACTGCTGTCCACACCGGAAAAAGCACACACGGTCTGGTATGTGAATATCGCAAAGGTGGCCGGGCAGAGCGCGCAGTGGGGAGCCCCGGGAGCCAAATCGGACAGGAAGCTGGAAGACACAAAACCCCTAAGGCCATGAAATAGTGCCAGCATTAGCCTTAAATTCCATCTGGCAGTACTTTGGGTGTTTCCATTCTGTTTATTTGTATTTTTTTAAAGGAAAGAGGAGATGGGGAAGGAGGGAGAGAACTCAAGTTATTACTCAGCATTTCCACCGTGTTTAATGTTTGCAAAGTATTGCTGCCCTCACTTAGTCCTGCATTGCCTAAAATAATAAAGGACTCTGAGAACCCAGCCAAGAACTCAAAGTACTTAGGAGATATAAGAACCTATCACTGCATCTGGCAAGACAGGCACTATTAAAAAAAATTAATCCCATAAAATAAGCACTATATAAAAGCTTAATCCAATATAAGAGTCTTTGTAAAACTGACAGGCCACTTGGTGGTGGTAAATGAACTCCGTCAGCTCATGTTCTAAGTTTGCCCATTCATACCTTGACACGTGGCAGTTTTGCCGAATGGGCAAGGACATCCTTTTTCGACATGAAAGAGTCCTATGGCACACCAAGGATTTTATGGTAACAATTCCCAGGCACACCAGCTTCCTGCTGTCAGGACTGGAGCACCAGGATCATCATATTCAAGATGCGACATTGATAAAGTGGCAGGTTTTTGTGTGATTGTCTATCAGCAGGGCCAGCACCGGCAAGCACACCACTTTATGAGCTGCAAAACGCTAGAAGCACCGTGGCTTTTGGACTCAAGCTCCGGAAGGTACTTGGAATGGATGTGTTTGTGCGTCTCTGATTACATTTATATTCAACCAAGCTCAGTGACCCCTCGGCTTGCTCCAGAGGAGTGCTACCTTTAGGAATGTTCACTGGTCAACTGGGAGACTACTCAGTAAAGTACAGAGAGGATGCAAATAATAAATGCTTGTTAATATGAATCCTAGGAGGACAAAGTGCTTCAATTAGCTACTTCGAAAAATATGTTGGGGTCACATAGAGATGAAAAAAGAATCTTGAAAATGTATTCAAAAGACATCACCTACTTTATTTCCAATCAATTCTCCACTCTTCCCTCCTACACTCCACTAATACACTTAGAAAAGCTTGACAACACACACATATGCACACAAACTGAAAACTAACATGATAAAGTGGGAATTATGAGGTCAAGATCTGAAAAAGACCAAAACTCAGAAAGATGAGACCAGCGTCTGAGGCTGCTCTCTTCTTGGGGCACTTGTCCAATTAAGAAAAGTGTCCTGAATGCCTGAGCAGCATTTCTGATGGCCTCATGGGTCCAGGAGAACAAAAACTGGAGTCCTGGACTGCCAATGAGTTGGACGTAATTTCAGACAAACCAGACTAAGGCAAAAAAGCATTAGTACAGACAAAAACATTGGTAAAAGATTTAATAAACAGGAATTAAAAGCTCAAATTGCTTAATATAACAATTCTAAAGTTAAAGTTGTATGTACCTAAAAAAAGGTCTGAGAATACATAAAGCAAAAAATTGACATCACTGTAGATCACGGACATAAACTGCAAGCATGGTGGAAGATTTAACACGGTTCTCTCAGTGACGGAATATGAAGAAAAACATTAACATATAGCAAATTTGAAATAAAAAATGACAGGGAAATCAGAATCTAATTGTCATCTATAGAACTCTCACCCCATGATCCTAATATACATTCTTTTTGAGCCCATATGGAAGAGTTACAGAAACCGAACATACACCTTTCACCTGTACAGGGCAAAAACGTGTGCCCACTAGATAGAACAGATTAATCTGGCCCTTGACAAAGAGGTATGACTTAGTAAGGTTTGAGGGAACCATGATTTCAATAAGCAAAGGAGTCCTGAGATAAGATGATAGTACATTGTCCCTTGTGTCTCAGAGACTTAGGGACTACATGGAATTGTTGTTGGGTTGGACCTGAGACGATGAGGATGAAAACAGAAAAGAGAGAGTGGAGTGGGAAGAGCCCACACAAACCTCTTTCTCTTCTCCTTTCCCCTAGGAGCTGCATGATTGTACTTTAATTTGTGTGGAAGGGAGAAGCAAACACCTGCCCTCTGCCTAAAAAATAAAGGGAGGCAGCAGAAATAACAGAGTGTTCTGTGCAACTGGGCAGAATAGAATGACTTAGCTTTTCTATAGCCAAACCCTGCTTCCTTTCCGACCAGCTTCACATTCCCCATCCTAGGAATCCACGAGAGGTTCTTGATGACCACCTCTGCCATTCTACGTCACGAGCATTTACATGGGTCAGGGGGAGTGCAGATCCTAAAAATCTAGAGATCCTGATTCTAACAAGCCTCACTCTCTGAGAAAAGTCTGCCTAGCTTCCCACTGCATTTCTGTCTCAATCTTCAGAAAGAATAAATGGGCCCTAAAAATTGGTCTTTGCTTTGGTCCTCGACTTCCGTGGCCTGGATACATGTTTGCTGTAGTCTGGGGATCTGAGTCAGAAATGTGGGCATGTAGAGGAGTCCTGCTAGGAATCTGAGAGTTTGAGTTGGAGCTAAAAACTTGGGATGGGGTGGGAGGTGGTGGGAGCAGACATGACGTATGCCTCTCAGACAATCAGGAGTCCTGAGTCCTACCCTACAGCCCACTAACAGGTTAACTGGAACCACCTCCCTGGCCCACGAGCTAGTTGCAAGAAATATACTAGTGGGCTTTCTGGATCTGCTGTAGCCCTGACCTAATTCTGTGAAAGAATCTCAGCAACACCAGTAGGTCTCTCCCTCATTTTTCCCCCAATCTGGCAACATTTAGTGCTGAGTAGAAAGAGCCACTTAATCAGCAGTGCCTCCTTGGCACGACAGCCAATCTGGGGGCCCACATGGCTCCTCCTGGGCCAGCACTGTGGCAGATCCTTCTGCATCCAGTGCCTGGGCTTCAACGATTCACATACTTTGAGAATCTGGTGTCTGGGCATGTTTGCACTCATGTACTCAACGGGCTGTTTTGAAATCACCCTCGGTACGAAACTGTATAACCTAAAGTACTTCCTGGATTTTTACTAGCACCGCTTCAGGAAGTAAAGCATGTTGATGTTTGCTCTAAGTGCCTTATTAATAAGTAACTCCCACCGTTTACCCCTTTCCCCGTCTGGCTGAAGGCCATCCAGACTTACCCTCGTACATCTCCAGGATGTGAACCGTGTCTCCAATCTGCAAGGAGAGCTCCACATCTTGAGAGGCATTGTAGTTATAGATCGCTGGAAAGGAGAAACACAGGGGGGAAATGGCATCAGTGGTGGTTAAAATACAAGTCAGTAAGCAGCACACGCAGTGGCTAATGAATTACTTATTTAACAAATAACCCTCTATTCCATGCTTTTGTGTGAATCACCCACCACAAGGCAGAGGACATCCTCCACAACCCCCATGACTGGTATGTTCCAGTCATTCTTCCATCCAACAAAAATTGGTTGGTTGCCCCTTGCATATTGTGTTGGAGACCAGTGACAGTGACAAAACACACAGATGTGGTCCTGTCCCAGGGGTATTTAATCATCTAGGAGAGGGAGGAAGATATTAAATGTATAATATTACAGAAACAACTACTTAATTTAAATTGTGGCAAGAGTTCTGAAAGAAAAAAAAACAGGCTAGGGGCGCCTGGGTGGTTCAGTCGGTTAAGCGTCTGCCTTTGGCTCAGGTCATGATCTCGGGGTCCTGGGATTGAGCCTGGCATCAGGCTCTGCACTCAGTGGGGAGTCTGCTCCAGGATTCTCTCTCTCACTCTGCCCCTCCCCCTGCTCATGCTCTCACTCACACTCTCTCTAAAATAAATAAATAAATCTTTAAAAAAAAAAAAAAGAAAGAAAGAAGAAAAAGAAAGAAACCAGGCTACAATGAGAATATGCTGTGGGGTTCTTTAAGTCAGTTCCCTTATTCATCAGACAACAGCCAGCCTATAACACCGCTGAGCTTATAACCTCTAAGACATAGAACAAGCCATCTCCTCACTTCCCTGACACAGTAATTGGGAGTCAAAAGGCCACTGTGAGTCCCATCTACCCACGAGGAACGGACTGACACAGGGTGTGCTGCAGACATGGCTGCCTTGCCCCTGTTCCAGGCATCCTGGGGACCTGGATGGCCCCAGCACCTCCACATCAAGGTCACCTCAGTCACCACATCCTTAGGACCGGCAGTGACTGGGCCAGATTGTGAAAAATAGGCTAAGTCTTATAATTCAAAAAGATGACGACCCAATTTTAAGATGGATAAGAGCTCTGAAGAGACATTTTACCAAGAATCATATGCTGGCTAAGACACATGAAAAGATACACACCATCATTAGTCATCAGGGAAATGCAAACTAAAACCACAATGAGATACCACTTCACACCCACTAGAATGGCTCTAGTTTCAAAAAGGCAGACAACCGGTAAGAATGTGGAGAGACTAGAGCCCTCAGACATCGTGAGCAGGAATGTAAAATGGCCCAGCCTCTTCAGAAAACAGGTGGACAGTTTCTTAGAAAGCTAACCATAAATTTCCACCATGGCCCAGCAATGACATTCCCATTTACCTATGAAGAGAAATGAAAACACGTCTGTGCAGTGACTTTATGTGAATACTCACAACTGCTGTGGTAGGCAGAAACATAGCCCCCCAAAAGACAGCCACATCAAATTTCTGGAACCTGTGAATGCTCCCGTGTGTGGCCAAACATTTGACTAAATTAAGGAGATTAAGAGGAAGAGATTTTTCTGGATTATCAGGGTGGGCCCTAAAGGCAATCACGTGTGTCCTGACGAGAGAGGGCCAGAGGGAGTTTGGGGAAATGCACAGAAGGGAAGGCAACTTGGACATGGAGGAAAAGGTTGCATCAGGGATTGGCATTACCACCGGAGGAGGCAGCAAGGAATGGAATCTCCCCAGAGCCTCTAGAAGGAGCAAAATCTTCACCTTAGACTCTGGTCTTCAGAAACATAAAAGCATACATTCCTGTTGTTTTATGCCACAGTTTGTAGTAATTTGTGAAAACAGTCATAGGAAACCAATATAGCAACATTATGTGCAATAGCCAAAAAGTGGAAACAATTCATCAATTGATGAATTGATGAACTGATGAATAGATATGTTAACTAGGATATTTCCATAAGATGGAACACTACTCAGCAACAAAAAGGAGTAAATACAGACACATGCTACAACACAGCAGAACTTCAAAGACATTATGCTGAATGGCAGCCATATGTGAAATGCCGATTTTAGGCTTCCATTTATTTGCAATGTCCAGAATAGGAAATCTACTAGAGATAGTACCGCCGATTACCGGTTGCCTGGGCAGGGGAGAAGAGGGAAGAGCGAATGAACACAACAGGCATGAGGGAGGTTTTCAGGGAGGTGGAAACACCCTCAAACTGGATTGAGGGGATGGTTACACAACTCTGTGAATTTACTAACATTCATTGAACTATATACTTGAAAAAGGGGGGATTTTATAGTACATAAATTAGAGTTCAATAAAACTGTTGTTGTTTTTTTTTTTTAAAGTAGGTCTAGTTGTTACCCTCACTCTCTTGGTAAGGGATCTGCATCCTTCCAGGAAGAAAGAACCACCTCAGAGATTCAGTTCTAGCCATTTACCTGATGATTCAAGGAACCAAGATGTTCCCCATCCCTGCAGCTCTAATGAGCACACGAGGATGGTCATTCAATCCATCTGCCAGATCCCACAAAGGTCTTTAAAAAGCAAAGAAAGTTGTCCCCGCACTGCAAACTGTGGGTACTCACTGCTCTTTCTCGAACCTGCAATGCACCCTATGTCTGCAGCTTGACTGAGGCTTTCCCTCACCTCATGGTCTATCCATGAATGGAAGGCGCATACCTCCGGCCACATCTTTTTCAAGTGGCCTTTTTGAAGGGACTCACCCAAAGAGTGTTCTTCTGTAGTCTCAGACAAATTATGTTGAGATTAATGTACTATTGAGCTTTTGGACTAGACTATGAATTCAGAACAAGGTTGGGCTCATGAAGTGGGTTTGGAGAAACTACACCGAATTGAGATGTAGCAGTTAGTTCCCCATTGACTCCTATACCTCTTTAGGGGCTACTGGGCCATGGCTGCTATTCCACTGAAGTTCTCCTCCTTCATCCGAGAGTCAGGTGACTCAATGCTTTGTCCACTAAGTGTATGTCTGGTTTTCCGTACAGAACGTACATCTCATATCCTTGACTCCCCCTAGTCCCCATTCACTGAGTCCCACTGAGCCTGTTCCTTCCAGCGGCCCTGCTCACAGATGGAAACAGGAAGTAATGAGGTTGCTGTGTCACAATGTGTTGTGTAATGACCAAGCTCCAGCTCTTCCTCGTTCTTGTCATCAGGAAAGTAGGCAGAAACTCTCAAAGGCAACACCTAGCACAAACACCTACCAAGGACTGTTGTAAACACACACACACACACACACACACACACACACATACACACACTGTAAACCAATGTTACCTTAACACCTTGATTCCTAAATCCTCCAAAATTATCCTAGCCTTAATTACCCACCTTAGCCTCCAATATCTGCCAAATTCTACCCTCTGCTCCAGTCAAGACTCTCACAGTGCCCCTAAATTCTGTGCTCAACCCACAGTTTATCCCCACTTGTAACAACAGCTTATCTTTTGCTATGTAACAATCCAAAGCTCACATTCACAATTCCACTCAACAAATAACTACAGACTCCCTATCACCCTGCATGAATCTGTTTCTTCTGACATCTGACATCATTTCCTTCCAACACAGTTTGGGTTTTAATCTCAGATAATCTTGATTGTCATCCGCCCCCAATCGGAAGGTAAACTCCTCACAATGTTGTTACATTATTTTACAGATGGGGAACATTATTTTTTCTGGTTGCACATTATTTTTCTGCCTTTCACATTTCAAGGCACTGGATTAGACCCAAAGAACACGCTCAAGGCACAACGGTGACTTTTATAGAATCTACCAATCAATTCAGTTATTCACCACTTCTTCCCCAAAACTTAAGATACTTACTTCTGTTTTCCTGAGAAGCAGCAGCTGTGGTTCCCCACCACTAATGAAAGAGATATCAAAATCACCTCTCCTGCCACTTTTTGCTTATTATACAAGAGAGAATCTACCTTTCCCAATCAAGCTTTCAAGGAGAGTCCCATGGGAAGCACAACCCTTCAAAAATGCCTTTCACTGGAGTAAAGTCACCTGGTAGAGGACATTCATCAGTTTCACGTCTTCGGGCAGAAGTACCAACAAGATTCCCAATCACTCAGAGCTGTCATCTCTTCATTCCAACGATGCACTTTTGAACCTTACCCTCACTCTCCCACCCTCTATTACCCCTCATTTCCATTGTATTTTATGGTTTCACTTCCATAAGTAATACAGTAACTATAAGAAGTGCATGCCACGCACCACATTATTTAATTAGGAAACAGATTCAGAAGGGGTAAACACCTTGGCCCAAGTAATCCAGCTTTATAAGTAGCAAAGCTGTTCCTAACGCTGGTGATGATGATGGCTTCATCACATTTTACAAGGCTGCTCCGGAACGGTGAAGGAACAGCCTGGAAACAAAGAGAGGAGCCTCATAGATTCTCAGTATGATGTCTGCCTTAGATTTCGCTCATAAAACGGAAATCCAGCTTCCAAACACAAGCTTTATTATATGGGTCAGTGACTGGTAATCACGTTGTCTGCTAGTCTGGTGCTATTTGAAGGACCGGCATACAGCTAGCTCTCAGTGGATGGTGCTTTCTTCCTGGAATGTGACTAATTATTACAGAGAAAGACAGATACAGGGAAAATAAGGGAAACTCTGAGGGTTAAACAAAACAGTATTGAAGACTCAACTATACCACTTACACACGCATGACCTTGAATGAGTTCTCAGTCTGAGCCTCAGTTCCCCATCTGTAAACTAGGCATCATATCAGATGACTCGAAGGGTCCCTGTGGCTCCAACATCCTCTGATTCATGAAGTGATGATAAAAAGCAGGAGAAACAAGTTGTGCTGTTTTGACCTAGCAGGCCCACCACAATCTCTTGTTTTGTCTGAGGAAATTAAACAAGAACAGGGAGTTGCTGAATATAAATTGCCTCGCTGGCTGCTATGTGCAAGGTTGGGAAAGACGAATTGCTGGAATTTTTCCCTAAGCAGCTTACTGTTTATATCATGAAGTGTAATTTTGCAGAGCCAAGTAGACAAGACAGTATGTCTACAAATGTAAAATAGTTTACATTTTACCAAATCTTTGATTTGGCCTTTTCTTTTAAACCAGGCTTATATGAGAGAGGTGAAAAGAAAGCTGGGTCTTAAGATTATGCAATAAGAAAACAACAGAATACACGAATAGGCCTCAAAATGAGGCTCAGTTTCAACAGTGAAAAGTCTATGCATTACTAGTATTTAATCTTTCTAATAAATCAGGTTCTTTCATGAATCCTCAAATTACAACCCCCTGAAGAATAACTAAAACATGACATTTCCTATTAGTCATTTGGTAGACTCTACAAAAGAAAGATCCAGCAAACACAGACCAAGGTCCCAGTTTGAACTATTTACTACTCAGAATATTAAAAAGATGACCAAACTTCATCTTTTTCATTATTATCTTGATCTACCTACTTTCAGCCAAACACAAAAAAGGCACATCGCACCTTCGATCTTTGCCCCGGATTTAATGCAATGATGTCCTCAAAGGCCAAGTGGACTTTCTTCTTTAGCTCTTTAATTACAGTCTACTATAAGGATCAGAGAATCAGATTCAACAGTAGGTCTGACCCCAAGAAGTAAAAATCTATGGTTTTATACTGATCATTCTATTTAGGTTGCAAACTAATCTTTTTAGGACAAGACCATGACGGCGCCTCTCTACTCAGAACATCCCGGCCAGGGGCCACCAACCCAGGACAGCAGCTTGTATTTCTCACCCATAGTACTCCACAGGATCAGGCTCTTTTGGGATTCTTAACTTCATTTTCTAGACTACTGAGGAAAACAGAGGATTTATTGACCAACTCATTGGTAATTCTTTAAGAAATCTCTATTTTAAGGATTATAGCTATTTATAGACAGAACTGATAAATACCCTTAACCGGAGAGATATTTCACAGATATTTCAACTATAGTTTACTGACTGTCTCACTGTTACCAAGTGATTACTATACACCATCTCATTTAAACTCATATGAAATTAAATTTACATAGAATGTTTAAAAGAGAAAAGCTGAAAAAAAGCAATTTGCAATTATGGGAGAAAAGTCTATATTCTACAAACGTGTGGAGCTTTCTCCCACAGCTTCCCCATCAAAAAAGTGGAGGCAACCGTACATTCCTCATTAGGTTTGGTGAAGCACAAAGAGGAGAATGTATGCAGAATCCCTAGGACCATGACCAGTACCTGGTGGACACTGGAAAAAATGGCAGTCACCTTCCCTTTCTCCCCTTTCCCTTTCTTGCTGGGTCCAGCTCCCCACTTTGAGCATGGTGGCACCCATGTCCTCAAAGATGGACATTTTCACCCTCACCAATAATCCAGGGGAAGTCATTCAATGAAGACTGGGAATCAGGAAGGCATGTGGAGAAGCAGAACCAGCTAGCCCAGCAGTCCTTCCAGGGTAAAGGCTGCTGGGCAATGTAGTGCAGGTGTCCCTAAGGACGGCAAAACCGCTTTACTGCAGGCAGCTGAGAACGGAGTTCCCCTAAGAAGCAGCATGGGAGTAAGGGAATATTTTAATATTTTAACCATTTTCTTGCCGTCCCTTCTAGCATTTCAACAGTGATTTAGCTGAGGAACCAGGGTTTTATTCAGAATACCAAAGATGCCTCAATCATGTAATCACTACAGTACTCTCAATCTGGGTACATTAAAACACATTCTAATATTACTCATGCCTACAGCTTCTATTCTTTTCCACTGATCTCTTTCTTGTTAAGAAAAAATATAAGAGAAAAAAAATCTGAGGGCAATTAAGGAGGGTTTTATTGATGAAGTAAAAAAAAACAAAACAAACAAAAAAAAAAAAACCTGACTTACTACTAAGCTCCAAACACCTTACCCTAACAAAGTAAGGTAGGAATCAGGTTCTTCTTGGTATGCATTCTTACTAAATACAAACTAAATAGAACTGAGATAAAAAATGATCAGCTCTAAGATTGTGTCCAGTTTACTGCAGCTAACTTATGGACGGAAATCACAACTGAGGAATCAAGAATCTGAAGATAAAAGCCACAGATCACTGTGGAATCTAGAACAAGTACCCTGAAATGATAGGCAAAAATGTCAGTGACTATTTTCTCCATCCATACATGAATTTGAGACAAAACACAGTTCACGGAAAAAAAAGGAATGATCCCCAACAGGCTGTAAAACCTATTACTTTGAAAACATCAAGCTGAAAATGAGAAAACAAGAGTAGCAGGTTGGGACCTGGGCTTACATCTCAGCAGGGCGTGTCCTGGGGCAAGCCTAACTGGTTGCCTCCCCACCACGGACCACATCCAGGAGGGTCTTAGGACTGAACCCCGGCCCTTTCCATCTTATATTCACCACAGTCACGTCTTGCTGCCAGCACAGTGAGAAGACAGAGTGTGTGTATACGTGGCCCGGAGGGAAGGGGGAATGAGAAAAGCAAACAGCCAGGGAGAAGGCCAGAAGCTAAAGAAATCTGGGAAACCATCTGGTCAGATCTCCTTGTTTCATAAATGAGAAAATGGAAGCCATGCACGTATGTGCCCACTTGAGCACACGCGTGCACACGCGTGCATGTGTGTGTAGCTGAAAAGTGACCTGAAGGTGAAACCTACTTACAACCAGGCCACTGAAGATCCTTCCCACAGCTTGGCCAGAAAACTACCATGCTGGACTCTCACACAAGTCATTTAATCTTCAGGCTTCAATGTCCTCATCAATGAAATGGTATTTGTGAACTGGTATTTTACCTGCCTCTTAGGGTTGTTATAAGAATAAAATGAGGGGCGCCTGGGTGGTTCAATCAGGTAAGCCTCCGACTCTTGATTTCAGCTCGGGTCCTAATCTCAGGGTCGTGAGATCGAGCGCTGTGTTGGGCTCCACGCTCAGCGTGGAATCTACTTAAAATTCTCTTCCTCTCTCTCTGCCCCTCCCCTGATTGTGCAGACACACTCTCTCTCTAAAATAAATAAATAAAAGAATAAAAGATAATAAAATGAAAAGAAATATAAAAATGAGTAATTTTTAGTAATGCCTTTGGAATCAAGATATTTCAGCATAGAAGACAAGTACAAATCAAAAAAATGATAAATAAATCTCGGTTAATCTATGTGAATTAGAAATATCATTATGAATTTGGAACATTTTTCTTTTTTAAAAAAAATAAAATATATATTTTATGTATGTTTTTCACTTCCACTGTGGCTATAGTGAACCAGAGAACACATCAGGGAGCAAATGAACTCTCTCGTCTTAGAGATCTAAAAAATAGGCAAAATATGACTAATGGTTTTCAGGCACAAACATGTAGTGCAGGAGAGGGATGCCTGAGAGGACAGAAACAGATGAGGTTAAGTCTACTGCCTCTGGTTACTGTCTGAAGGTCTCCAGGCAAAAGTAGAGGGAGGAGAAACACAAGCAGGGCCTGGTGGTCACCCTAGGATGAGGAAACAGAGTTGAGAATTCAGGGAGGTCCAGGTGGCTAAGATACGCAGGACAGAGAATCAGAGAGGAGTTTCCCCCCAAGTCTACAGCTGAGTACTGGTCAGCCCATGCATGCAAAGAAAATACCCAAGGCCAAGGAAAAGAACCACTAGAAAAGAACAGAAAGAGCAGTTCCCACTCCTCACACAGGGCTGGGGACAGTTCGTGTTTTCTACAACCAGCCTAGAGAAACCTTGTGCTATGTGGCTACCGCTCTGAGCACTGGAAGAGCAGAGCCTTGGTAGTGCAACCCACCTGGCCCTCAGGTAAAGGCTGCGCTGGTTCTGCCTACCCAAGATCAAATGCAAACCTGGAAAGAATAAAAGTTTTCTCATAACCTAACTGCATCCCAGAACAAGATTCAAACTCCCAACAGAATAAAATGTACAATGTCTCACATCCAGTTCAAGATTACCAGGCATGCAAAGAAGGGTGAAAATATCACCTAAAGTCAGGAGAAAAATGAATCAATAGGGAAAGACCTAGAAATGACAAAGATCAGGCAACAGAACATGTCCCAGGTAACTAAAGGATTCAAATCATACAATGGAATTAAACTAAAAATCAGTAACAGACATTTAAAAATCTCAAAACATTTGAAACTGAACAACATAATTCTTACCAGTCTGGGGGCCATTCAAAAGTCAACGTAATCTACCACATTAAGATGAAAAAAAAAATGTATGATCATCTCTGTAGATACAGAAACAGCATTGATAAAATCTGATATCCATGAATTAAAAAAAACTGTCAGCAAATTAAAAATATCTTCAGCCTGATAAGAAGCATACATGAACACACCTACAGCTAACATCATATCAAACTGTCAAATATTAAGTGTGCTTCCCTAATACTGGGGACAAGGTGAGGATATCAGCTCTCCACCTCTATTCCACATTTTAACAGTGGTTCTAGCTAGTGTAATAAGGCAAGAAAAGAAATAAAACATTTACTAACTGGAAAGGATGACACAGAAAATAACATGTTATTAGAAAATAACACGATCATCTACATAGAAAATCTTGAGGCATTTACAAAAGAGTGACCAGAACCAACAAATGAGTTTAGGTGGTTTCAGGACCCAATTTTTGTCAATATACAGAAATCTATTGTATTTTTCTATCCTACAACCAGGAAGCTAAAACCGGGTTATAATTAATGTGTATTTCTTCCCATGGATTCTCAGTGAAACAGCTTGAAAACCAGTGTCCCAGAGAAACTCTTGCATAAGTGTACTGAGAAACAGGTACAAGAATGTTCACAGTAGCAGCGTTTGAGCAGTAAAAACTGGAACCATTCCATGTCTACTGAAAGGAAAATGGAGAAATAAATTATGATATATTCAAACACAGAGTACAGCAACTTTGCACACATACCACTAACAAAATGCTGAGCATATAAGAAAAAATCATTGGAGATATACACACACAAGATGATGCTTTTAGAGAAAACTCAAAATCTTGCAAAACTAAATGAATTAGGTTTTTAAAGTACACATGTATAAATGGTAAAAACCATAGGGAAAAAATGGAAATAAAACACACTAATTTCAGAATATTTTTATATCCAAGCTAGGACTGGAGTGATAGACTACTAGGAAGGAAGCATGGATATGTGGCTAATATCCAAAAAACCTTTTTTTGTAATTCATTGGATGGTGAGGGTTTATTACTCTTTATACTTATTACTGTTTCTCTTTATATTCTTCAGGTGGGCTTATTATACTCTTTATACTCTTTACAAGTGTTGCAACTATGCTTTTATGTATTTATATTTATAATTATATAAATATATATAAATTATATATATAAATTATGTAAATATATTTATATTTTATAAATATATATAAATTATATATATAAATTATATAAATATATTTATATAATATAAATATATATAAATTATATAAATATATTTATATTATATGAATATAATATAAATATATTGATAAATATTTATCAATATTTAATTCAAACAATGAAAATCAGCTAGACAGATCTACATGAATACATATACATGGGGGGTATTCATAATGACAAAAAAATACCTCTTTTACATAACTTATTACAGGGTAACATATATATTATTCCAGTGGTTCACCGGTGTTAGCATGCAGCAAAGTCACCTGGAGGGCTTGTTAAAACACAGATTGCTGGGCCTTCTGATTCAGCAGGTCAGGCTTGAGAATTTGCATTTGCACATGTTCCCTAGGTAGCACTGAGGCTGCTGGTTCAGGCCAACACTCCAGGACCTTCAACACAAGCCAGCAAAGAAGGGAGAGCTAACCCAGGCCTCACTTTACAGATAAAGAAACGTAATCTCTGAGAGATGAAGAGATCTGCAGTATATGTCCAGCTCTGGACTCAGACTACCTATGCCCAAACCCTGGCTTTGTATTTAGTAACTCTGACGTAATTTAACCTCTTGGTGCCAAAATTCCTCTACCTGTAAATGGGTACAATTAGAGCATTTTGCATATAGGGCTTGTGCGAGGAGTAAAGGATTATAAAACACTTAAATCTGTGCCTGGTACGTAATAAACCCTGGGGAATTGTTAACTAACTTAACTGCCACTAAGTTAATAAGTGGTGGAGCTGAGACTCAAATCTAGCACTTCATTTTCAATTATCGTCAACACAAATGCTTTTTGGTACCACAAAACAACATTGGGGAGTCCCACAGAGTCACACAAAACCTCTCTTAAAGATAGTTTTAGAAACCTTTAAAACCAGAAGACTTGAATGTAAATTCTAGATCCAACTGCTCTTTCCACTTTTAAGAAAACTAAGAACCAGAATGAAGTGGCTTGCTTAAAAGATCATACAGCTAGTTAGAGGAAGTGTGGGATGTGCAAACTGGAATAATTTTTTTCAAGGGCCACATAAGTGGTCTTTATTATAACAAGCAAGCATTAGATCTATAAATATGAGGAACTAACTTTCTGATTTACATACCTTTTTCATATACATATGTGTATACACAAACACCACATATAGAAATTTTATGAATGAAGTTTTCTTTTCAAGATACAATTAGTTGGAGAGGCATAGTCAGTTAAATGTCCTACTCTTGGTTTTCAGCTCAGGTCATGATCTCAGGGTCCTGAGATCAAGCCCCACATTGCTTCCACGCTGGTAAAGAGTCTGCTCAAGATTCTCTCTCCCTCTCCATCTATTCCCCTCCCCACTCTGTCTCACTCTCTAAAATAAATAAATAAATCTTTTAAAAAAATACAATTAGTTGGAGTCAATTCAATGCAAAGATATGGAAAATCTTTCCGTCTCATTTCTTCCTGCAGTCTGAAGAAAGGTGAATATATTATTTCTCTGATTTAATTTTAGGACAAAAGAAAAATCTAAATTTTGGATTGTATTTCAGTAAAATCATCTTTACATTTTAAAAATTCACCCAAGTTCCACTTTCTTTTCACATACATTTGAACATAATCAGAAGTAGAATAGATAAGTTTTTCTAATTCAACATGCCTTTCAAGTTATCCCCAAAGCATTAAAATTTTAGGCATGCCATGTTTATAAAAAAATATATTGTTCATAAAATATAGTAACCTAACGTACCTTACAATGCAATCTAAATGTTAATAGCAAAATAACATTTTTCCAACCAGAAATATAGGATTCTTTGTTTTTTGGCATTTAAAAATAGAAATCACTCTAAAGCTAGTGGAAAAATATATTTCCTGGTCTTCCACATTAGCATGTTATATTTTATTTCAATATAATGAATTAGACAGTTTACGCAGTGACCTATAGTAATTACATTTGCTCCAATGTAAAGTGTTATAGTTCCAACTTCTGCTTCTATGCTGTGAACCACAAAGAGAAGACAAAATCATGTACCATCAAAAGGCAACACATTTTTATGATGAGCTATACAGATGACAGGATCACACACACTTCACTCCCCACCCTACTGCCCTGCCTCATTGGACATTTTTTATGGTATCGGAGCATAGTATAGGTAAAGAGAAAAAACAAAGATCCGTCTATTTCAGTTAGATGACTGGAGACTTTATTCTTTGAGTCATGCAGCCTTGACACCAGCAGAGTCACCCTAGACCTCCTGCTCCCCATTTCATCTTTGTTCATCTTTGTTCATCATCTAGAACTCAGGTTATTACCCTTGGGTCTTTCCTGATTGCCCTGCTCTCAATCACTTTTCCGGTATGAAACAGGACAAACAATAACAACTACATCACGGCTGTTGTGGAGATTAAGCAGTATTCCTACAATAATTACCATGGGAAGAACTAGCTATTACTGGCATTACAACACTATTCTACATAACCATGCCACTCTACCACTTTTCTAACAATACACTCCCAAATCTTCCCATAGTTCTCTATTTTCTACTGATGCATGTTTTAAGGATTTTCAAAGCTCATCCCTTTCTGAGTCTACTTTGGTAACCCTCCTTGCTTGAACAGCCCTCTCTATTTCTTTCATTTGACTACCTCCTAGCCATAAAGTAAACTTACAAAAGTTCAACTACAAACTAGCTGGGATTATCCCAGCCTTTGATGGTTTTACCACTTGAGGGATTACAATGCTTCATCTATTCCACAGTTCAGAGTTTGCTGTGTGATTTGGCCTGCCCAGGTCCCTCCTGGGGCTCTGTGCAAAGAGGAGGCTCGTATCAGGCATGGCCCCATGTGCCCATGGGTTTCTTGACACCTGTCTTCTTGAAGAGGATTGCTCAACAGTGACAAAAGAGGCCTATATAGATTTGTCTCTTCTTACCTAAATTATAACAGCTTCTTTCCCTCATTGAATATCCTTAAAAGAGAACTAAGAGTGTTCCTGATAGCTTCCTTTAGTCAAATCCTATCTGTACACCACTGTAGACCAGTCTTTTTTTTTTTTTCTCCTTACCCACATTATGCTGTGATACTGTAAAAAAAAGTTCCTCTGGGGCAGGGGGATGGGTTGGGGATGTAAGTGTGGAGTGACATGTACGTGAATATGTGATATGTGAAAATGTGCCAAGTACAGGGGATATGTATGGCATAGCTCCCTTAACAAATAGGGCTGATTCCAGGTTTTCTCTATCTTGATAGTTCTTTGGACCTTTGAAGAAATTTCAGAAAGAGTAAAGTTGGTTGCCTAAGCTTAGAGCCATTCTTCCCCTTTTAATTCTCTGTCATTTAATGCAAAGTTTAACAATATTGTTACAATTTTGTTACAAACATTTGAATCTCATGTTTGTCATCTTATGCTTTCTATTTCCTGTAAAATATTCTTTTTTGTTTGTTTTGTTTATCTCTTGCTCTGTGGATTATGGTTTCCTTTTTCCCCTTTTGGTAATATAAGGAAATTCTCTGTATAGAGAGGCTTTATTTGTATTTGTCAAAAACTGGAAACAACCCAATGTCCATTTTCAATAAGAGAATGAGTAAACAAGATGTGGCACATCCATAAACTGGAATTCTACTCAGCAATTAAAAGGAACAACCACTGATATGAATGACTCCTAAATGCATTATATTAAGTAAAAGAAGATAGACTCAACAGAGGACATTTACACTGTCTGATTCCATTTACACAGCATTCTGGAAAAGACTAAACTATAGAGGAGTAAGACAGGCCAGTACTGGCTAAAGGGATGGAAGGGAGCTGACCAGAAAGGAACATAGGAAAAAGTTGGTGGGTGGTAGAAGAATTTCACATTTTTATTGGGGTGTTAGTTGTACAAATGAATGAATTTCTCAAAATTCACAGACCTAGGGGCTAAAAAAAAGGTGAATTTTACTATATGTAAATTATACCTTGCTTTTAAAAATGTTAATTAAAAAGCACAAAAAGCATTCTACTCATGATTGCTTTGACACTTTAAAAAAAAACTCTTAAATTTATCTTAATTATCAGTATCTTTAATTAGACATTAATCAACTGATGTAAGAAAAACACTTTTACATCCTCAGGTCCACACCACTTCTCGTTGTTTTTCTTCTCATAATCTGGCAGCTCATTACATAATATTATACTAAATTGATTATTTTTATATTTTTTACCTGCTTTTATAAAAATTACCATCCCATGCTCTTTTGTACCTATATTTAAACTAATTAGTTGTGTGTAGTCTTATGTCTAATTGGTTTCTGATTTACTACTGATTTACTACTAATCTTTTTATAGCATTACGTCCTGATTTTTGCACTGTTCAGGTTGATCTTTAGGTTGCCTAAAGTAAACCTCTACTATTGTTTGAATGCTTGCATCTGCCCCTCACCCCCCAAATTCATATGTTGAAAGACTAACCCCCAAAGGTGATAGTATTGGCAGGGAGAGCCTTTGGAAGTGATTCGGTCATGAGGGTGAAGCCTCATGAAGAGGATTCGTATCTTGTAAATGAGATCCCACAGAGCTCCCTAGCCAATTCCACGGATGTGAGAAGAGAAGTCTGTGACCAGGAAGATGGCCCTCATCTGACCATGCTGGTACTCTAATCTTAGACTTCCAGCCTCCAGGACTGTGAGCAATAAATTTCTGCTGTTTATAAGCTACCCAGTGTGTGGTATTTTGTTACAGCAGCCTGAATGGACTAAGACAATCCCCTAGTAATTCATTTAATCTGGGCATATATGTAGAACTCGTTCTTGGCTCTTATATCTGTGAACTATTGCTGCCTTCAACCTCAACTGAGTTTAGAATTCCTGAGTCAAACAACCTTTTGTTCAAAAGATTCAAGTATGCAAAGAAGACCCAAGTAAATAGAAACATATCAAGTTCCTGTAAGAAAAGATAGTAATATTAGATCTCAACAAAGATCTCAATGCTCTAAATAAAAGGTATACTAAATTAAATTCCAATTAAGTCTCCAAAGGAGTCTTAAATATTTTGATACATAAATGATAATGAAATTCATCTGGAAGAATAAATGTATGAAAAAATTAAAAATATTTTGAAAATATAAAATTAATAAAAGGATACCTACCCCCAACACATTTTTTTAAAAAGTTACAATGATGAAACCAAGATGGTTATTTAGAATAGACAGATCAGTAAGCAGAACTTTTGAAATCCAGAAATAGACCCAAATATAGGAAAGTGGTAAATGATAAAATTGGCAATTTAAGTAAGATAGGGTAGAAATAATTTATTTAATAAATGTTGCCAAAATAATCACCTTCCTGGGTAGAGAAAAAATAAGTTTGATGTGTCCTCATGTCATATATGAAAACAAATTTTAGGTGGATTAGGGATTTAATAAAATGAAAATCATAAAAGTACTAAAAGAAAAATACAGGGCAATATATTTATAACTCTGGAAAAGGGAAAGCCTTTCTTAGTTGATGGCCAGGTCAGATAGCAAAAAAGACTGCAGATTTGGCCAGAAAAAAAATTAAGCTCCCATAGAACAAAAGGCCATAATGACATGAAAAATTAATCACAAACAGGGAAAAAATTACAACATGCTGGTATGATCATATCAATAAATGCAGAAAAAGCATTTGATAAAATCCAGTAACCATTTGTGATACTGTGATTTATAGTAGAAACAGGCATTATTTAGTCTTCATCCTGTTCATGACACAGAGCTCCTAAAACTTTGGAATTTCCTGGGTGATAAGAGTATTAGAAGCATCTTTTGTTCTATTACTTCTTTGACCTTGATTTCTGACACAGTGCTCCTGAAACCGTCGTAATTTCCTGGGTGATAGAAGTGCCTTTTGCTCCAATGAGGTAACTCTGGGTGGGCTCCTGGATAAGGACTGGTCACTGGAAAGACTAAGTCATGATTAGAAGCTTGGAATTTTCAGTCCCAACCCTCCCCCCATTTTTTGAGAAGGGAGAAGGGCTAAAACTGGAGTTAATGGATAGATCAAGGCTACCTGATAAATCTTCCATAAAATCCCTGAAGTACAGAGTTCGAGAGCTTCCAGCTTGGTGAACATGTGAACACACCCCTCCCCACATACGTTGCTTTATGCATCTCTTCCATCTGGCTGTTCCTGAGTTATATCCTTTTATAATAAATTGGTAATGCAATAAGTAACATGTTTCACTGAGTTCTGTCAGCCATTCTAACAAATTAAGCCCAAAGAAGAGGTCATGGGAACCTCTGATTTATATCCAGTCATTCAGAAGGACAGGTTAACAACCCAGACTTGCAATTGGCATTCTAAGTTGGAGGGGGTCACTGGAATCTGATTTGTAGCAGGACCATAAGAAACACAAGTAGCAGCTTGAAACTGGTACCCAAAGGTTTTGGGGGAAGTTCTGTAGGACTGAACTCTTCACCTGCAGAATCTGACACTATCTCTAGGCAGATAGTGTCAGAACTGAGTTGAATTGTAGGACACCCAATTGGCATCTAAAGCACTGCTGGTTGGTCCCATACATATACACACATACACACTCACATTGGAATTGGTACCAGAATCAATTTACCATTCATGAGAATCCCCTCAGTAATCTTAGAGGGGATTTACTCAACTGGTTAAGAAATAGCTACAAAAAACCTAAGTTAGCATCATATTTAATGGTAGGAAACTAGAAGCTTCCCCATTAAGATCAAAAACAAGTCAAGGATGTCCCCGCTCACCACTCCTTTTCAACATCATACTGGAAGTCCTAGATAATGTAGTAAGATAAGATAAGGACAAAAATGGTATATAAATTGGGAAGACAGAAATAAAACTGTCTTTGTAGATGATATTTGCAGACATGATCATCTCCATAGAAAATCTAAAAGAATCTTTAAAAAAATATACAAGATTAATATACAAAATTCAATCACTTTCCTATATACCAGGAAGCAACAAATGGAACCTGAAATTTAAAACAATACCATTTGCACTAGCACCCCCAAAAATGAAATATTCGGCATAAACCTAATAAATTATGTACAAGATTTATGTGAGGAAAACTGTAAAGCTCTGACAAATGAAATATTAGAACTAAATAAATGGAGAGATATTCCATGTTCATAGATAAAAACTCAATATTGTCAAGTTATCAGTTCAACTTGATTCATCTACAGTCAATGCAATCCCTATCAAAACCCTAGCAAGTTATTTTGTGTATACTGACAAACATTCTACAGATTACATGGAGAGGCAAAAGACCCAGAATAGCCAAAACAATACTGAAGGAAAAGAATACAGTTGGAAGACTAATACTACCCAGCTGCAAGACTTACCATTAAGCTACAGTCATCAAGACAGTGTGGTATTAACAAAATAATAAATAGATGGACAGAACAGGAAAAAGCCCAGAAACAGACATACATAAATATATCTTTGTCAAAATACATTTTTATCTTTAACAAAGCTACAAAGGCAATACAATGGAGAAAAGATAGTCTTTTTAACAAATGGTACTGAAACTGGACAACCACATGTAAAAAAAAAAAAACAATTTAGACACAGACCTCATAGTCTTCACAAAATTAACTCAAAATGTATCTTAGACCTCGGTATAAAATGCAAAGCTATAATACCCAGAGGATAATGTAGGAAGAAATCTAGATGACCATGGGTTTGGTCGTAACATTTTACATACAACACCAAAAGCACAATCCGTGAAAGAAATAACCAATAAGCTGGACTTCATTAAAATTAAAACTTCTGCTCTGCAAAAGACACTCTCAAGAGAATGAGAAGGTAAGCCACAAACTGGGAGAAACCACTGGCAAAGACATATTTGATAACAGACTTTTATCTCAAATATACAAAGAACTCAAAAGTCAACATAAGAAAAATAAACAACATCAAAAAAGGGGTCAAAGATTTTTCAGACATCTCACCAAAAACAGATACACATATATAATGGACAAATGAGCATATGAAAAGATACTCATCATATGTCATTAGGGAACTGCAAACTAAAACAACAAGGAGATGCCACTACAGACCTACTAGAATAACCAGAATTAAACAATGACAACACCAAATGTTGGTGAGAACGCGGAGTAACAGGAACTTTCTGCCCTAGGAACTTCCTTATGGGAATGCAAAATGGTACAGCCAGTTTGGAAGACAGTTTAGCAATTTGTTTAAAAATCTGAAATACTCTTATCCTATGATCTAGCAATTGCACTCTTTGGTATTTAATCAAATGAACTGAAAACTTATGTCCACACAAAAACATGTACAGGGATGTTTACGGAAACTTTATTCATAATTGCCAAAACTTGGAAGCAACCAAGGTGTCCTTCAGTAGGTGAATAGATAAATAAACTAGAACATTCAGACAACAGAATATTATTCAGTGTTAAACAGAAATGAGCTATCAAGCCATGGAAACCCATGGAGGGGCCTCAAATGCATATTACTGAGTGAAAAAAGCCAATATGAAAAAGCTACATACTCTATGATTCCAACTATATGACATTCTAGAAAAGGCAAAACTATGAGGACTGTAAAAAGAGCAGTCATTGCCAAGGGTTAGAGGGTGGAGGTGGGGGTAGGAGTTGTGGAGAGATTAATAAGTGTAGCACAGAGTATTTTTAGATGATTTTTTGGGGGAGATTTTAAAAATGAATGATATCATAATGACAGACACATGTCATACATTTGTCCAAGCCCACAGCATGTATGACAACAAGAGTGAACCCTACTGTAAACTATGGAGTTGAGGCAATTACGATGTGTCAATGTAGGTTCATCAATCGTAACAAATGTACCACCGTGCTGGGGGTTGTTGATAATAGGGGAGTATATGCATGTGTGGGCAAGGGATAAATGAGAAATCTTTGTACTTTCCTTTTAATTTTGCTGTGAACCTAAAATGCTCTTTTATAAGGAATCTTTTAAAAACTTACAACATATATGGTAAAGACAGAAAAATGGATGCCATAAAACTTTATCAATCATGATGCAAAATGAAGATTTTCTACTCAAGAGAAAAATAAGCAAAGAACATGGACCAATTACAAAAGAAATAGAAGTGTCCAATAAATGCATAATACCTCCATCAAAAATAGTAAAATGAAAAAAAGTAGCAATCAATTTTTTTCCCATCAGGTTAGGAAATATTTTAAAATATGGCAATTCTCAAGGTTGGAAGAATGTGGGAGACAGGTACTCTCAAACACTGTGAGTAAGAATACCAAGGAGACATTTTTTTGGAGGCCATTTAGGAAATATGCAGTACACTTAAAAAGACCTTATTACTGAAGTAAAATAGACACATAATCACAGGTATACAGTTTGATTAATTATTAAGAAATGAACCTGTGTATGTAACCACCACCCAGGTGAAGATAGAACATTAGGAGTAAGAACCCCAGAAGCTCCCTTCAGGACCCTTCCCAATTTCCTTCTCAAATATAACCACTCTCCTGACACCATAGGTTCCCCTTGTCTATGGTCAAACAGTACAAAGAACCTGAATCATACAATGTACGTATGCAATTCATTCATGTTCTCTCTTTTGTTCTCTTACCAGTAGTTTGCTCAGATTCAATGCTACACAGTGTCCCATTTTGTGAATCTACAATTTATTCATCCATGCTGGATGGACATGTGGGTTGTTTCCAGTTTGGTGCCCTTCAGCTATATGCTTCTATAAAATAACACCCTTACACTCGTCTTTCAGTATGCATATGTACTCAGTTCTATAGGGTATTTACACAGGAATGAAACTGCTGAATCGCATGGTATATGTATGTTCAATTTTAGTAAATACCACCAAACAGCTTTTAATAGTCATTACACACCCAACCCAACAGGGAATAAGAGTTCCATGTTGCTCCACACCCTAACCAACACTTGGTTTTAGAAAAGAAAGACTAAAAAATCAATGATCAAATCATCCATATCACGAAGCTTTAAAAAAAAAAAAGAGTAGCAAATTAAATCCAAAGGACGTAGAAGGGAATAATAGAAGAGCAGATATTAAATAAAACAAAAAAATATGCATTCAATTAAAAGCACCAACAAAACCAAAAGTTGTTAGATATTAAAAACTACTGTCAACAAATTTGAAAACTTAGATGAAATGTAGAAATTCTTTTGAAAAATACAACTTAACAAAATGGACCGAAGAAGAGTTAGAAAATCTGAGCAGTACTATTAAAGAAATTGAATCATTAATACTTTTTCCCAAACCAAACTCAAAGCCCACATGGCTTCCCTGGTGAGTTCTACATAACCATTAAGGAGAAATACTACCAATCTTACAGAAAGAAAAAAAATTCACAACTCTTTTTATGCATGAATATTAGAAATGTACATAAATTCTGACATAGCACTTATAGGAATTTATTCTATGATGTGTTTATTTAAATGCACAAAGATACATGTACAGGAATAATCACTGTGGTATTGTTCATTGTTAATGACTAAATTCTGTCCCCTCCCCAAATTCATATGTTTAAGTCCTAACTCTCAGAACCTCAGAATTTGACCATATTTGGAGATAAGCCTTTACAGAAGTGATTAAGTTAAAATGAGGTCTTTAGAGTGGGTCCTAATCCATTATGACTAGTATCCTTATAAGATGGGAAAATATGGACAGACATGCACAGAGGTGAGATGATGTAGAAACGCAGGGAGAAGCAGGCCATCTACAAGCCAAGGCCTGGAACACAGCATTTCCTCATAGTCCTCCAAAGGAATCAATCCTGCCGACACCTTGATCTCAAACTTCTAGGCTCCAAAGCTGTGAGACAATACATTCCTGGTGTTTAAGCCACCCAGTCTTTGGTACTTTGCTGTGACCATCCTAGCAAACCAATACATTCATAAAAGCAAAAGGGCAAGAAATAATACATCATTCGATTTTTTTAAATTTTAAGTAATCTCTACACCCAACATGGGGCTTGAACTCACAACCCGTGTATCAAGAGTCGCACAGTCTACCATCTGAGCCAGCCAGGCCCCCCAATCAATATATCTACCAGAAAAAATTGTTTAAATAAATTAGAGTACATCCATACTGTGAAATACTACAGAGACTGTATGAAAAGTGAAGTATGTATATGCATGGGTATTGAACTACAGTTGTTTTTTTTTTAAGATTTTATTCATTTATTTATTTATTTGAGAGAGAGAGAGAGCATGCATGCATGTGCATGAGCAGGGGGAAGGGTAGAGGGAGAAGCAGACTCCCCACTGAGCAGGGAACCGGAATGGGGGCTCTATCCCAGGACCCAGAGATCATGAACTGAGCTGAAGGCAAACGCTTAACTGAGCCACCCAGGTGCCCTGTACTAAAGTTGTTAATAAAATAAATGTTCATAATTTTTCTTAAGAGAATATACTATAATATCTATCTATAATGTCCCATTTTTGTTAAATAATTCAATGTGCATTTCAGGGGCGCCTGGGTGGCATAGCGGTTGGGCGTCTGCCTTTGGCTCAGGGCGTGATCCCGGTGTTATGGGATCGAGCCCCACATCAGGCTCCTCCGCTATGAGCCTGCTTCTTCCTCTCCCACTCCCCCTGCTTGTGTTCCCTCTCTCGCTGGCTATCTCTATCTCTGTTAAATAAATAAATAAAATCATTTAAAAAAAAAAGAATTTAATAATTCAATGTGCATTTCAAAAGCACAGAAAATGTCTGCAAGTTCACACAATAAATTGTTAATGTGTTCAAGAGATAAGAGAAGGCATTATCTAGCACTTTATGGTTTGGTTGAAAATGATGTGCATATATTGTTTCCTTAATCATAAGGAACAATGAAGGTATGCAAATTGGTACACATACAACAGATTATTATATGTAAAAAACAGATCAGAATCACAATTGGACTTTTAAAAAACTGAACAAAATGGTTTAAAAGTTTATAAGAACGAAAAGATATCTGAGAACTGGTAACATTTTGAAAAGGGATTTTTCTTTCGACCCATTAAAACTACCTATAAAGTTTCTATATACTCAAAGCAGTTAAGCACCGATACAAAAATAGAAAAATAAATCAACGGTATCAAATAGTCTAGAAAACTATGCAAATACATATGATAACATCATTCTAATTTAGTGAGGAAAAATGATCTAATAAACAGTGCTGGCTGTTCATCTGAAAGAAAACAAAATTTGACTCCCTATCTTATCTCATATACAAATAAAGGTAAAGAGCTAATACACTTTCAAAACATACTCAACTTCACACCTACGAAATCTGAAAAATATTAGCAAACCATTATCCACCAGCAGATCACAAGATCTGGTACTAACAGAGTGGTCAGTAGTTCACATCTCATAAAGCACTGGTATAAATGTGAACTACAATAATTTTTTTGGAGAATAATCTGACAATATTCTTGACCTAGCAATTATTTTTGGAATTCAGCAAAAATAAGAGCATCGGTGTATAAGGAAATACAAACAGAGGTGTTTATTGTAGCACTGTTTGTAGTGGTAACCAAGTTGGAAATAACCAGAAGGTACAGAAAAAGGAAACATTAAATAAATCATCAGACACATACCCTATGAATAATTAGTCATTTTTGAAAGACATGTGAATCACATCTATAGTCACTGACCTAGACATTCATTTGCCCATCATATGCTGTTAAATGGATTAAAAAGGAAGAAAAAAGAAAGCAAGCCATTGAGTAATATATGTAATATCATATTACAGGAAGCAGAACTTAACCTATACATACATCTGGCTTATATGAGCACTGACGTAGGTGTTGATGACACAGCTACCTTCTTTTTTTATTTCACCTTTTAAAAAATGTTTAACTGTGGTAAAATACACATAATGTGAAATTTATCATGTTAATTATTTTAAGTGTATGGTTTAGTAATGTTAAATATGTTTACATTCCTATGCAACCAACCCCCAGAATTTTTTTCATCTTGCAAAACTGAAACTCTTTACTCATTAAAGAATAACTCCACATTTCCCCTTACCTGCTAGCGCCTGGTAACCACCACTGCACTTTCTGTTTCTATGGCTTTTTTTAAAAAAAGATTGATTTATTTATTTTAGAGAGAGCAAAAGAGAGCGGGAGGAGCAGAATAGAAGGAGAGAGAATCTCAAGCCCCATGTGGGGCTTGATCCCACGACCCTGAGATTATGACCCCAGCTGAAACCAAGAGTAAGGCACTCAACCGACTGCACCACCCAGGCACCCCTCTGTTTCTATGAATTTGACTACCCTAGGTACCTCATATAAAGGGAATCCCACAGCAGTTGTCTTTTTGTGACTGGCTTACTTCATTCAGCATAATGTCCTTAGGTTTATCCATTTGTAGTATACGTCAGAATTTCACTCTTCTTTTAAGGCTGAATAATATTCATTGTATGTATATACCACAATTTTGTTTATCCATTCGTCCATTGATGGACACTTGTGTTCCTTTCATTTCTGGGCTACTGTGCCTAATGTTGCTATGAACACAGATATACAAATACCTCCTAGAGACCCTGTCTTTTTTTTTTTTTTTTTTTTTAAGATTTATCTATTTGAGAGAGAGAGAGAGAGAAAGTGCACGGGGCAGGGAGACAGAGGAAGAGAGAGACTCTCTAGCAGACTTGTGCTGAGCGGGGAGCCCCAAGCGGGGTTTGATTTCATAACCCTGAGATCGTGACCTGAGCTGACATCAAGAATTGGATGCTTAACTGACTGAGCCACCCAGGTGCCCCTAGAAATCCTGCTTTTAATTCTTTGGGCTTACCCAAAAGTGGAATTGCTGGATCATATGGGTAATTCTCTTTAATTTTAGAGGAACCGCCATACTGTTTTTCATAGTTGCTACACCATTTTACATTCCCACAACAGGGTACAAGGGTTCTAATTTATCCATATCCCTGCCAATCTTGTTACTTTGTTTTTTTGATAGTAGCTATCTTAATGGATATAAGGTAGTATGTCATTTTGTTTTGTTTTGCATTTCTCTAATGATCAGTGATGTTGAACATCTTTTCATGGACTTGTTGGCCACTTGTACATTTTTGAGAAAATATCTATTCAAATCCTTTGTGTATTTTTAAATTGGATTATTTTGGGGTTTTTTTTTTTCATTGTTAAGTTGTAGGACTACCTGAGAAGGTGTCGGGGTGGGGGTGGAGGCAATGACGCCAGTAACTTTTCCTTTATTCATCTCTGTATTATTTACTTTGTTATGAAACACACAGATGTCTTTCAGATTATTTTTATATTTAATGAACTATAGGAAAGTAAGATGAACCTGTGTCCCATTGCCAAGAAGAGCCTCACGCCAACCCCTGCAAATTCTTGCCCATCTAACTGTTTTAAATTAGTTTCCCTCTCCTAGTTGAAGATAGATTTATTCTCAGTTCATTTCTACCTTTTCCAACGGCAACGGAATGAGATTCAGAGTGACTCACTTTTCTTTTTCTTATGGATATAAAAAATACCAATAATATTTATCATAAGGTAAAAAAGATACATTTGTTAATATATAGATATTATAAAAAATAAGAACTTAAGAATATTATATAAATGTAGGAAGCTTAAAAATGCTTAAGATAAAAATGCTTCACTCATTCATTCAACATATCAAGTATAACTTGGTCTTGTCCTAGTTGCTGGAGACAGAGCAGGAAACAAAACAGAAAAAGTCAGAAGAGTGATAAGTGCTATAAAAAGTAATGCTGGGTAAGCAAGGGTGGAGTAATATTCAGATAGGATAATCAGGGAAACTTTCTCTTATGACGAGTCTCAGCTGTTAATAGGCTACAAATGTCCACGCTTCACCCATGAGGTACAGGGTCTCCCCACTTAACAGAAATTTAATTTTGTTTAAGGATTTTAAGAAACCTAAATAATCATCTACCAAAACAGACCTAAATCCATCTTAATATGTGTATGCATTTATAAGATTTTTTAAAAAGAAGTTACTTGTCATGGAAGGAGTATTGGTGTCCCTCCCCAAATTCATATACAGAAGCCATAATCCTCAATACAATGGTATTCGGAGATGGGGTTCTGAGAGGTAATCAGGTTTAGATGAGGTCATGGGGATGGGGCCGACATGATGGGATTAGAACCCTCATAAGAAGACCTCTTGCTCCTCCCTTAGCGACATAAGGACACAAAAGGAGGCCATCTGCAAGCCAGGAAGAGGGCCCTCACCAGAACCCAACCATGCTGGTACCCTGATCTCAGACTTTCCAACTTCCAGAACTGTGACAAACAAATGACTATTGTTTAATCCACCCAGTCTATGGTGTTTTGATAGAACAGCCCAAGCAGACTAAGACATTGCTTCTCTTGACAACAGCAACCTATTCTTACCACTCATTCTCATTTCATTTTTTATGCTTCATTAAAAGTCCTTCACTTATTCACTTTTTCTTAGATCATTAAACATTTCAGCACATGTACCCTGTTTAGAGGACAAAGACCCAGCATGCATACTCCAAATCTTGACCCTTGGGTAAACCACTGAGCCCTCACAAGGATGGAAGAATTAGCGACTCCATTCCGGAGCTTTCAAGAGAAATGCTCAGTTGACCAGAGCAAAGGCTCCAGAGCAGGAGTCTGGGTGAGCTATACTCTCATGCGGTGAGAGGAAATCAGTGGAGGAGGTTACACTGCATACCGTTTGCTAGGCAGGTCATTGTCAGTGGCACCAAGGGTGGAAAACATTGTTTGGCAAATTTCCTCAAACACTTCATCCTTCCTGCAGATGGGGAGTCTGCTTATAGTAGAGGAAATACTGATGTCCCACAGCCTTTATGAAAATTCTTCTTTAGCTGACTGGGCTCTGTGCTTGCTAAAAATAAGTAAGGGCATTCTGGGTTTCAGCAGGAGCCTCTGCTGAAAGGTAGGAACAGGTGGAACTACAAGAGATGAGATAGAAAGGCATGAATTCTAATGATCTCTGCCTCAGTGTGGTAATGTGGCGATAATTACGACTCCTGGTCTTCATCCTATCTGATTAGAGGGGGGAAAAAACGAATTTACAGAAATCTTCTTACTTATTCTCAGGGAACTTCTGTGAAACAGCTAGAGGTAGGGCATAGCATTCTTTTAGCTGTATTTGAGAAAATAAAGGAGTGTCTGAGTCAGGGGGAGATTCAGGCCACCTGTCTCCTAAGAGTTATCATATCCACCCATCCAGAAGTGAACATGATATGACCCACTGAATTATAATTCCACTGATTTTAAAGATGGGGCTTGGGAACTATTCATAAGTGATAAGGCAGAAGTCCTTAGGGGTATGGTCTGCCTTTCAGATCCCCTTTGAAATAATATCAGGATTATTAAAAGAAAGGAAAATCTATAACCACCCAGAAACCAAACTAAAGCACTATCTGTGTGCCAGGGCATTTGAGAGAGTCTTCCTATGCTGCAAAATAGACATGAAGAAAGCAAGAACACCAACTCATAATTTTTCCCTGAGAGAAAAGTGCCCCCCAAAAGCAGCAAAGACCCTAACAAAAGCCAGCATTTCTTGCTAACTTGGGGGAATGAGGGCATTTCTTCACTCCCAAATGGCTGGAGATGAATTCAGGTAAACAGGAGCACAGGGTAGCCCTGGGGATGGTGAGCTGATAGGATCAGCATAACTCTGCAGGCAGGGGGGGTCTGGACAGGATTCCCAGCTCCACTACCTACTAGTTATTAAACTTCTCTAAGCCGGGGCGCCTGGGTGGCACAGTCGTTAAGCGTCTGCCTTCGGCTCAGGGCTTGATCCCAGCGTTCTGGGATCGAGCCCCACATCAGGTTCCTCTGCTAGGAGCCTGCTTCTTCCTCTCCCACTCCCCCTGCTTGTGTTCCCTCTCTCGCTGGCTGTCTCTCTCTGTCAAATAAATAAATAAAATCTTAAAAAAAAAAAAAAACAAACAACTTCTCTAAGCCTCCATTTTCTCCTCTACCAAAATGCCTAAAAATTGCGACTTTTACACAGGATTGCTGTGAGGATTAAATGAAATGGGAATGTAAAATGCTTAGAATAGTTCCTGCAAGTGTTCATCTAGAGATGATGACGGTGATGACAATGGTGATGATATGATGGTGGTGGTGGTGATGGCGATCATGATGATGATGACAGCAATTAGGGGTGGTACTGGGATTTAAGATTTGGCAAAATACGGCTAAAGTTTTTGAAAAGCTTCACTTACTTTATGTATTCTTACCCTTTGATCTAGTAATTTCACTTATTAGAAATATTCTTTTGAAATATGGAGAAATAGACAAGAGAATTTAAACACAAAATTTAGTTGCACTTGGAAAAATAGCAAACAAACTAAATACCTAACTACAGTGTAGATTTTGAAAAAAAAAATGTGTAGAAATAAAGCAATATAGATAGATTGACCGTGATTATAGAGAGACTGGAGAAGCAGGTTGTTAAGATGGGGAAATTTGAGAGGCTGGATAAATGAATGATATCCCACCCCCATACACTTCCAGATAGCAATCCCTTCTCCACTCAATATGAGACAGGAAGTTTATCCTCTGTAAAAATTGAATGACAGGGACACCAGGCAAGGAAGATGGGCTGGAGTGAAACAGGACAAAGAGGGTTACATATCAAGGGCTGATGACCCCAGCCCTTTTCTCCCACTGATGTCCAAAAGCAAATCTTCTCTGGGAAAATATAAACTGCCCTGCCCAGGGAAATATCTACAGGTGAAGGCATGTGAAGTTCTTCCAGAAGGAAGGAAGGAAGGAAGGAAGGAAGGAAGGAAGGAAGGAAGGAAGGAAGAAAGGAGAGAAAGAAAGAAAGAAAGAAAGAAAGAGACGAGGACCGGAGCCATATTAAAACATGGTGTGTGTAGCAGTTCAGAGCTTCTCGTCTGTATATATGAATAGTCAGTCAAGGAACAGCAAACATTTGGGGAAGATTCTCCAAAATGAAGAGTACTGCACTGAAAAGAAAGGGACAAAAATAAGAGAGAGCAGAAGAAAAGAAAAAGTAAGAAAAAGAATCTGGCAGAAAGAAAAGTAGTGCAAGTATTAGAAGTACAATCTTAAGACGCAAAGAAATGGAAAGACAGCCCATGCTCATGTCTTGGAAGAACAAATATTGTTAAAGTGTCTATACTACCTGGGGTGCCTCGGTGGCTCAGTCAATTAAGCATCTGCCTTTGGCTCAGGGCTCAGGTCATGATCCCAGAGTCCCAGGATTGAGTCCCACATTGAACTCCCTGCTCAGTGGGGAGTCTGCCTCTCCCTCTGCCCCTCACCTCGCTCTCATGCTAGTTCTCTCTCTCTCTCTTAAATAAATACTTAAAAAAAAAGTCTATACTACACAAAGCAATCTACAGATTTAATGCAATCCCTATCAAAACACAAACAGCATTTTTCACAGAACTAGAATAAACAATCTTAGAATTTATATGGAACCACAAAGACCCTGGCTACCCAAAGTAATTTTGAAAAAGAAAAGCAAACCTGGAGGCATCACAATTTCAGACTTCAAGTCATATAACAAAGCTGTAGCAATCAAGACAGTATGGTACTGGGACAAAAATAGACACACAGATCAGTGGAACAGAATAGAAATCCCAAAAATAAACCCTCAATTATTTGGTCAATTAATCTTTGACAAAGCAGGAAAAAATATCCAATGGGAAAAAGTCTCTTGAACAAATGATGCCCGGAAAACTGGATAGCAACATGCAAAAAAAAATGAAGCTGGACCACTTTCTTACACCATACACAAATATAAACTCAAAATGAATTAAAGACCTAAATGTGAGACCTGAAACCATAAAAATCCTAGAACAGAGCACAGGCAGTCATGTCTTTGACGTTGGTCATAACAACGTTTTTCTAGATATGTCTCCTGAGGCAAGGGATATAAAAGCAAAAATAATTTACTGAGACTACATCAAAATAAAAAGCTTCTACACAGTGGAGGAAAAAATCAACAACACTAAAAGGCAACCTATGGAATGGGAGAAGATATTTGTAAATGATATATCCAAGGAGGGGTCAGTATTCAAAATATATGAAAAACTAATCAACACCCAAAAAACAAATAATCCAATTAAAAATGGGCAGAAGACATGAACAGACATTTCTCCAAAGAAGACATCCAGATGGCCAATAGACACATGAAAAGATGCTCAACATCACTCATCATCAGGGAAATGCAAATCAAAACCACAATGAGATACCACCTCACACCTGTCAGAATGACTAAAATCAAAGACACAAGAAACAAGTGTTGGCGAGAATGTGGAGAAAGCGGAGCCCTCCTACACTGCTGGCGGGAATGCAAACTGGTACAGCCACTGTAGAAAACAGTATGGAGGTTTCTCAAAGAGTTAAAAATAAAACTACACTATAATCCAGTAATCTAGCACTACTGGGTATTTACCCCCAAAATACAAAACACACTAATTCAAAGGGATACATGCAGCCCTATGTTTATAGCAGCATTATTTACAATAGCCAAATTTATGGAAGCAGCTCATGTGTTCATTGATAGATGAATAGAGAAAAAATACATATACATATACACACACAATGAATATTTTTCAGCCATAAAAAAGAATGAAATTCTGCCATTTGTAATGACATGCCTGGAGTTAGAGAGTATAATGCTAAGCAAAATAAGAGAAAGACAAATACACGGTTTCACTCATAAACGGATTTATTTATTTTTTTTAATTTTTTTAGAGAAAGAGAGTGAGAGCAGGGGATAGAGATGCAGAGAAGGAGAGGTAAAGAGAGAATCCCAAGCGGACTCCACACCCAGTGCGTAGTCTGATGCAGGGCTCGATCCATAACCCTGAGGTCAAAACCTGAGCCCAAATCAAGAGCCGGACGACTAATCAACTGAGCCATCCAGGTGCCCCACTCATTCGTGGAATTTAAGAAACAAAACCAACAAGCAAAGGAAAAAGAGAGAGAGAGAAAAACCAAGAAACAGACTCTTAACTATACAGAAAAAACTGATGGTTACCAGAGGGGAGGTGGGTGGGAGGATGGGTGAGATAGGTGATGGGGATCAAGGCGGGCACTTGTAGTGATGAGCACCCAGTGTTGCATGGCAGTGTTGAATCACTATATTGTACACCTAAAACTATAGGGGCGCCTGGGTGGCACAGCGGTTAAGCGTCTGCCTTCGGCTCAGGGCGTGATCCCGGAGTTCTGGGATCGAGCCCCACGTCAGGCTCTTCCGCTATGAGCCTGCTTCTTCCTCTCCCACTCCCCCTGCTTGTGTTCCCTCTCTCGCTGGCTGTCTCTCTCTCTGTGTCAAATAAATAAATAAAATCTTTAAAAAAAAAAAAACAAAAAACTACTAAAACACTGTATGTTAACTATACTGGAATTAAAATGAATTATAAGTAAAATTTTATATTTCAAAAAAAAAGTAAAGTCTTAGCAGCCACAGTGGCCTATGAGATTGAAATTGCAATGTTTGAGAGATATTACTAACACATTACACCAAAACTTCCTATTTGGTGAAACCAGAGGTACTGAAAGAGATTTCAAAAAGAATAGTTTCCTCACTATATGATTCAATGTTAAATTAATGCCACGTACGGGACCATCTAAAATTATCTTACGGCTCTCTGAAATCACAGACATGGCTCCCTTCTTGGAATTGTTGGCCTGGGCAATAGTATTCCCTCACGGCCAACCTTGAGCCATTTTCCTCACCCAAGAGCTCAAGCTTGATTTCTGTGTTCTGGGTATAGAATAAAGGTACTAGAAAGACATGGCTGACATCTGGCATATTCAATGCTGCTATCAGCTGATATCGAAAGAAAAATCCAAAACTCTTATACAAGCGAATTCCACTGCTCAGGACGTGTCCCACAAGTAGTAAGTTCAGAAAGCGGTTGGTGACTCAAACAGCTAATTTCAATTGTTCCTTTTTAAGATGCCCATTATTTAGATGTCCGGAGATCTATAGGTGATCTCCGGACATCATGAGTAATTATATTATTACTCATTTAAACACAAAACAGTTCTTTAAATCCCCTCCCAATTATCACACAAATTGTGTGTGTGTGTGTGTGTGTGTGTGTATAGTATAGTGTTTCCAGGGTTTGAAAAGATTAAGAAAAACCTGAGATTTGTTATTTCTAAATACTTAATATAGAAATCATATAGGGGCACCTGGGTGGCACAGCAGTTAAGCATCTGCCTTCGGCTCAGGGCGTGCTCCCAGCGTTCTGGGATCGAGCCCCACATCAGGCTCCTCCGCTATGAGCCTGCTTCTTCCTCTCCACTCCCCCTGCTTGTGTTCCCTCTCTCGCTGGCTGTCTCTCTCTCTGTCGAATAAATAAATAAAATCTTTAAAAAAAAAAAAAAAGAAATCATATAACTTTTTATACTATCCAGGTTGGGGGAAGCGCTACCAAAGTGAATAGCGGTCACTTTCTATTAGTAAATTCCTCAATAATTAAACAACATTGCTCTAATAAATGGTCTTTTTTAAGGGTTTTTTTTTTTTTAAAGTATGTGTTCCAATGATACTGCAGTCAGAAACATTGACAGAAACAGAAATAACATAAAGTCCAAGACATTGAGTAGATTGCAAATTGCTCTCTTGCCCTGTTTGGGAAGAGTAATTCCCTCCTCCCTAATCTTTGCCCTTCTGGAGAGGTACCATCTCTCCCTGAAAATGAATTACCACCATAACACGTCATGTAAGTCCCCATGGAGACCTGAGTCTGCACCTGATCGTGGGCTAGGTGCTGGGGTCCCAAGGCATGGAGAAGCAATTCCAGCACTCTGACCTGAAAGTTCTGTACCTCTCTCTCTCCAGCGTCTGTGAATCCAGGACACACATACAAAAAAACCTCCCCACACCCACCCCTGCCTCACACAAACTGACTCTGTTTTGTTCAAAGGTGCTCTATTCCCACAGAATACGCTGACTGCCGTGGCACTCTAGCTTATCCATGGTTTAAAGCTGAAATCAAACTGGTCACCCAACTCCCCCATGCTTTTGAAACAGACACAAAGAGCCAGCTGAACCATTGTGAGGGTATTCCCTGGCCTGAAGAACCATATCCCAGTGGTGGAGAGAATGACTCTGTCACAGACATAGAGCCCAGGATGTCCCTGACTGAACGACCTGTACATTTTCCCATAACCCTGCTCGCTGATCATGCCACTTCCTTCAAAAGAGTCATCTGGTGATGCTGGGCAGAAATATGTCCAGCCAGAGTTATAGGACGCCGTTCATTCTAGTCACCAGCTTGCTGTCGGTAAGAGCAAATCTGGAGTTGGCCAGCGGGGGAATTAGAACAAGGTGGGCTACGAACACTGACGCAAGGAATCCCATTCTGGCCCTCTGTGCCGTGTCATCACCTCAGCCAGCAGGCCTGTGACAGATGGGGCCTCTCCCATGTCATAACCCAACGTCCCCTTCATCTATGTCCCCCTCACATTTACACGGGGCCCAGCTTGTGGAAGGGTAACCACCAACCAGTGTGCACTGAATTGATATGACCTACTTCCACACAAGAGAAGAGGAGCCAGGGACTGGCACTTAAGGCGAGCTGTAAGACCACAGTGACCCATCTCAGCCCAGTAGCCCTGAGACCAGCAGAACGGGCATGTCAGTGGCAGGGGCCAGGGGTGGGGGTGTTGAGAGAACCAGAGGGAGGGTTTGCCCTAGTACCCCTAAAGCAAGAATCACTGTGCAAAATTAGAGGCACCAACAGTGACTGTCATACATACTGAGAAACTAAAGAGACAAATACGAGACTGAAATCAAGAACTACTGGATCAGATGTAACCTATGTTGAGGTGTGAAAATGCCACTTCTCCTTTATCAGAGGTGCTCAGAAACGGTCTGTCCCACTCGCTCCCCTGGATTACTTAACCCTAAACCACTTCCCACTCACAGGCCTGATATGCTGTCCCAGTTCATCCTGCTAGGCCCCTAGGCCCCCCTGTACATCAAACTTGCTGGGAGCGAGAGCAGAGTAGCCAAGGTGAAAATCAAAAGAGGAACAAGCCAAGTGAAGGGAAGAATTAGTTCTCTAAAAGCAGAGAATCAGGTGGGGGAGCAAACAGAACCAGCTAGCAGGTTTGCTATCAAAGCATCAACCCACCCCCTTCTCTGACTGTCCCAGGGGGCTTCCTGCACCGCGGCCACAGTAAGAAGCGGGACATTTCCCAGCTCCACTGCAGCCACTTTCATGAATAAATGTGTTTATGATGTCAGGATTAGAATGAGTGCAATTCTGGATACGCATTTAATTTGCGTTATTACTTCGCCTTGGGGTGGGGGGGCGGTATTTGCAAAGAAAGTTGATTCCTCCCGGAAGGCTACTTAACAGACGGTTCTAATTAAGCCCTGGTGTAGCATGAGGACACCCCAGAAGAGGGTAAAAAGGAGCTCTGCCTCCCAGGTCTCCGGCGCCTCACATGCGCCCTCCCAAGTAAAAGCCACACGCGTTTTCCCAGCCAGAAGGGGGGAGAAACCTAGAGATTATCAGCTTTGTTTTGCTACAATCGTGTGTTTTTCGGGAAGCCCCAGCCTTCTGTGTGAAACGAACAACTACGTGGAGGTGAGCAGAGTTCTCTGAACAGGACAGTTACCCCAGGGAAGTTGCAGTAACACGCCTGGCCTTCCCATACTGCCGTTTCATTTCAGGCCGGAAGCAGAGAGGCCCCCTCCACCTCTTGGGTCTGGGCCCGATCCACAGGAAACTTCTCTCTTGATTAGACTCCCACTGAGCCCAGGGTTCAGCTTTCCATCTTTCATTCCAACCCACACACTCTGCCACCCCACCAAGAACAGAGTCAGGGGGCCTTCTCAAACAAACTTGCCCACCCACAACCACTGTGGGCAAGCTACAAAGCTCATGTGAAGAATCAACCGTGCCTTTTTCTTGGAATTGAGAAATTGGCCTTTGAACCGCAAGGGAATATTCTCTAAAAAACAGATTAATCCTCATTTAGTTTTGGCAGTCAAAATTCAGGGGTCAATTAAACAGAGCCAAGAACTAATGCCTTAATCTGTTCCCTGCACATTCACGGGCAATGCCTGAAGAGGTAGAGGATCCATCAGCCCCATCTAGATATTTCTGGAACTCACACCGGCCTTACACAGCCTTCCTTTTCCAAGGTTCTCCTACAGTCCAGCAGAAAGGGGGTTTCAACACTATCACTTACAAGCACCAACATAAGCAAAACAATTCAGAGGCTCTCTAACTACTTTGAATGAATTGGTCACAGTCACATGACACATCTGGATATTTCCTTTTATAACAGACTTTCCAGCTGAAATGGGATCCAGATGTTGTAAGCAGATGTATATTTAGTCCCCTTCCTAGGGGGTACCTACATAACGAAAACTCAACTTATTTTGACTTTTAGTGTACTTCTTACTGCTGCTACTGGAATGCAAACCCCCCCATGCCTCGGGCATGGCATTCTTGCCCACTGCACTGAGCGCAATGCTTGGACCACACTTGGTCCTTAAAAGCTGGTCCAGTAAATGAAGCAATACATAAATACAAGGAAAGTTTCAATGAATCGGATTAAGCACCAAAGTCAGGAACAAAATGTTTCCTGTATAAGGTTATACAGATGGATCTGGATTTGGAAAATCTTGATCCCCTTGTTAACTATGACTATTCACCAAGCTAATGGCCAGGTTTTTTATGTTTTGTAATAGCTGATGAAGATTTTTTATTTTTTATAATAGCTGGTGATTTCCATTTGAATGATTTACATGGGAGCTTAAACAAGAAAATTTTTCTTAGATGATAAACTGCAGAAAATGTCGGCCTTTCTTTAAGACCCAACTCAAGTGACAAGTCACATTTCCTGAGCACCTACTATGTGCCAGCCCCTGTCTGGAAAGCTCTCAGGCACTTACTCACTTTGTCCTTACAACCCTCTGTAGTTGGTTCTCATATCATCCCCATTGCATAGGTGAGGAAACTGGCTTAGTTGTTCACTGGGCCTCCCTGACCTCTCCAATGGAAAGTATGCACTTCCTCTTCTGAAACGCCATTTAGCACATTTTGTGCTTCTCCTATGATACGTACTGCACTCTCCCATGTACAAGCAATAATTCAAGCATCGTCCCGTACCCTCGGCTCCACTGTAAGGCAGACCCAACAACTGTGTATCACTGTCACCTGGGCAGTTTTTAAGACACAACACAGCAGAGGCCTAGAGATTCTGGGTGTTGGCTGGTGCTCTGGAATCTTTAGCTTCAGAAAGCTGTCTAGGTGCTACTGACACACACTGGATTTGAGGACCACTGTCTTACTCAGCCAACTCACTGCTTTGCACGTTGTGTATAATGAACAAAACTGATTGAGTGAATGAATGGTTTAATGAATAACCATTTTGAGATGTCAATCAAGATACATACAACTGTTTTTTCAAGTGGACACAGAACTACCCCCACCCAAACTCTGCCAACCCCTCTACCTACCTCCCACCACTCCCTCCCTGCCCCCTTCCCTCATTCAGCTCCAGCGGCGCTGGCCTTTCTTACTGTTCCTCAACTGTGCCAAGCCCTCTACGTGGAACACTCCTACCCTAGATTTGCATGCCTCGTTCCTTCTTTTCTTCAGATCTCTCCCAAATGTCATGTCCTCAGAGAAGTAATCTCTGACAGCCCTAAGTCAACCACAGCACCAGCCCCTATCACTCACAATAGTGTTACAATCCTTTAATTAATATTCTCATAATCCTTAAGGTTAATTGCCATTATATTATATACACTTCAAATTTGCTGTCTGTTTCTTCCCGCTTAGAACATACACTCCAAGAGGTTATGGGTATTTTTAGGAAAACCGACAACCTCTCCGGCTGTTTAAGCCTTCTGTGTGCAGTGTTTCAGAGAAGTCTTATTTCTCATTGCGACAGAAAGAGGGGCCTAGCTGACTTTCCAAGTTCTTTCCAGGATCCCAAGTCTTAGAAAACTGAAATTTTACAAATAAAAAAAGGCTCAGACATCATGTAATGCAAGGGTTCTTCTTAATCTGGGGTCCATGAGTCCCTGAAGATTTCTAAACTTCCTAAAACTATGTGAAATTTCGTCTGCATGCATATGCACTATTTTCTGTGGCAATAATCCACAGCTCTCATTAGGGTCTCGAAGCAGTTTTATATCTCAAACAAAAAGTTAAAATTCTCTCAGCAAAATCCTTTATTATGGATGAGGAGACGGAGGCCCCTGAAGCAGCAGCTTCGGAACAGCCAAACAGCTGGTTAGTGATGGAACCGTGAGCAGAGGACACATCTGTTGATCCCCAAGCAGTCTCTTTAGCCCCTCCCCCCATGCCCCTTAGAAAGAGAGGACCCTTCCCTCATGACAATGCCAGACTGCCACCCTGGACCCTGGGCTCAGAGAAGCTACTTCATCGTGTGTATGGCTAAGCCTTGGGCAAAAACAGTGCAGCACGCTCTCCCCCTCCCTCACAATTTAATTATACACCAATTTGCGGGTAGAGAGAACATCAGAGGGGTGAAGGCTCAAATTTGCCCTAAGCCTCTTTCAAATGGCATTTCATACCAATGCAGTACTGGGCATCTTCACGTACCCTCGCTTGCCAGATGCCCTCCGCAAATAAAGAACTTCTTTTTTTCCCTACTGCCAATGGCTCTGATTTTCTCATGATTTCCTATCATGGTAAGTGCCAACAAAATATCACCCCACCACATGTCCTACTGGCTATTCTTTCAGCGTCATGGATTCCAAACCAGCCCTGCTGGAATGAAAACCAATATTCACAAGCCATCGGAAGGCGTGCAGAGAAATAAAGGACAGGGCATACTTGAACTTCAATCAGAAGCACATGATCTGTCCTCTCCTCCAATTTTCTGTGCTTACAGAAAGCTCTACAAGGAACTCTGAGGTCCCACATCAACTTTTCCAGTTAGGCCATCACATTGTAAGGAACACAGACCCACTCAAGTTGCGTCAGGAAAAGGGATGTATTGGACCTGGAAACGGAAAGCTGCTGAGAACAAGGAGGGCTCCAGGGCCTGGGTGCACCCCCCCCCCTCACCCCAGAGGCTGTAGGGCTGCTCTCCACAGCTGCTCCCTTCTATCAATCAGCTTCCTCAATTTCCATCTGGTTTTCCTGTTTCCTTTTTTCTAAGTATAGTTGACACACAATGTTAACATTAGTTTCAGGTGTACAACATAGTGACTGGACAAATTTATACATCGTGCTGTGCTCACCACAAGTGTAGCTACCGTCTGTCCCATTACATCACTATCATAATATCATCAGCTATATTCCCTACGCTGGGCCTTTTATTCCTGTGACTTATTCATTCCATAACTGGAGGCCTGCATCTCCTACTCCCCTTCACCCATTTTGTCCATCCCCTGCCCCCCTCTGGCAACCACCAGTTTGTTCCCTGTATTTATTTATAGGTCTGATTCTGCTGTTTGTTTACTCATTTGTTTTTTTAGATTCCACATGAGTGAAATCATATAGTATTTGTCTTTCTCAGTCTGACTTACTTCACTTAGCATAATACCCTCTACATCCATCCTCCATATGCTTTTTTCATTTGTAACGTTGGCCTCCATGTGACTTCAGTTTGCCAAGGACTCAAGTCTCTCAAATGGTATCCTTTTAGCTTCTGCCTCCTGGGAGTCTTTCATTCAAACTCCCAAGATAGGGAATATGACTGAGTCTACTTCTTTGGGCCAAGCCATGTCATTGTCCGGACTATGGAAAAGCTCCCCTGGGGTGGTGTGCCCACCCATGCACCAACCGGCAATGGCCGAGGGAGTCAGACGTGCTGTAAGACGTGGCTGGCTAGCTGGGCCTTCCCGAAGTCTTCCGCAGTGGCTGTGGCCAGAGAGGTACAGTGACTATTTGTTCTAGGGACTGAATCAGGCTGTTGCACACTGTGCTGTGGCAGGCTTCTACTAGGATGTGAGAGCCAACTTAAATTTTCAGGGATTTTTGTGAGCCATTTGTTAATCCACTGTTAGTTTGAAATAAGCCGCAGTGGGAGTATTTATACCGTAGACACTGGCAAATGCTACAAATTAGGGCTTTCTTTCTTTTTCTTTTTTTTCTTTTTTTGTGCTAGCTAGTTTGCTAGCACACCGCCGGAGCATTAATGGTTAAAGAGGAAGAAAAACAATCAAGGTAAACAGGGCTCCCTGACAATCTGACGTTTGACAATCTATGTCATTTCCCTCTTCTCTTCACCCAGCCTTTGCTGCAGCCAGAACAGACGGCTTCCTCATTCTGCACTTCCCACTGATACCTGCTCCACAGCCCGGAGCCAGCGCTCGTGCTGAGCCATACCCCCAGCCTTCCCAAGCCTCAGTGCCCATCTCCATAAAGGTCAACTTCTTCCCTGAAGACTACCTAATTCCCTCAATTAAAATAACCTCTGCTTCTCTAAACTCCTGGAACCCCAAGTGTATATCTCTATGCCCCCTTTTCATGTTTAGCCTTCCACTTTAGTTATTTCTCACTTCATAACTTGGAGTCCTTTCATTCATTAGAAACTTGCCATTAACAAGATCTATGTCCATTTCTCCTCCAGATGCTTCCAGGTGCTGAGCATTTGCTCCTCAGTTCGATACCTGGTAGCACATGGTGAATGAATACAGAACAATGATTTCAATAATTGTTGGCCAATAACATATCTCTCCCTCACCTTCAGGCACCTACCATTCCAAACCTGCTAACTCATGAATTCCCCAATACAGAGGAGCCCTGACAACCGAATCAGTAACAGGATTCAGGAAAGCATCAATAGATGCCATTTAAAGGCATGTATCTGGTCTCTGTGTGTGTTACTTTCACTGGATCTAAATGCCCGTAGGAGAAGGAAAAAAATCAAGGCTATAACCTAGGGATTAAACTTTGACCTAGCAACAGCAGATACATACTTCAAACCACCTATTGAACTTGATCAACACCTTATTAAAGCCGATTTCCCTTTAAGACTTTGAGAAAGATGACTCGGAGTATTAGGGGAAATCTCAGAACTAGGAACCAGATGAACAAGATCACAAGTTCACTGTCAAGAGAAAATTAGTTCTTTATGTGATGAATCACTTAGCCAGCCTGAAGAGTATATAAAAGCCACCAAGCAGTTACAAGGAAAACTATCAGATTACAATTGGCATGTGAAGAAAAGAGCCCTGAAGACAGGGGCTTCTTTGCCCCAAAGCTTTTCCTAGACAACACCTTCTGAGTAAGGCTTCAGGCAGAAAGTTCAATGGCCTAACGACTTTAGATCTTGAAATTCTTGGTCCATGTATGTGGCCTTACTGGCACTGCTCAATTAATTCGTAGAAATTTTCAAAAATTGAAAATTCTTCACACTCTAAGAATCTGGAAAGTGGTAGAAAATATTATCTCCATCTTACAGATGGAAAATGGAGTGAAAGAGAGTCAAGCCACTTGATTGTGTCTGTAACAGAGACTGAAATACAAGGCCGGCTTCCTAATCCTGGTTTTAATCCTCCTCTGTGGGTTTCATTCTACCTACCCATCAACCCTCCAAACCCTAAGTGCCCCAGAATACAAAAAAAACAAGTGACCTTTATGAGACGGATCATTCCTGAAGCTTAATCCAAACACGTGGTGTTAAAAACTAGTTAAAAAAAAAAAAAAAAAAAAAACTAAGGCAGACAAAAGAACATGGTAGAGTGCCTATTTCAGCAAGAAAAAAGCCCTCTAATCTTCCAAAAGTCTAAAACTCTGTTACCCAAGGCTGCTGATAAATGCAAGAAGATAAGGACATATTACAGGGAACGCAGGCTTCACTGTAGATAACACGTGTATTTCCTTCAACTGTCATTTCTTGATAGGAGCAGTTTTAGGAAGATAGGACCGCAGAAGCGCTCTACTTTCCCTAAGGTTTTATAACCATTAGCTAAAGGCTCCTCAACCTGGAATTTAGCCCCCTGGGATCCAAGAGAAGTCAAAAGCAAAGAAGGAGAAAAAAGCAAGCAAATGAAAGCAAAACTCCACATGTGCATGGGTCCTCCCTAACACCTCAGATCTGATCCTTACCAATGGAGGTCTCTGGGCAACAAATAAGGGGCTGTTTTCCACGTCCAAAATCTGTCCTCATGTCACCGCCTTAAATCAGAATCAAAATGCCACCGAAGGAAAGTAGACGGGACTATGGTCTGCTTGTGAGCCGTTTGCTTCTGAAATAAGTTCCCCTGTCAAATCTGAACGGAGCAGGCGGGCTCATATCTAATTCAGGAAAGAAAATACAAGAGATGGATTCAAAATTTCCAAGGCTCTTGGCTTAGATCGGAACTCAAACATGAAAGGAATTCTTCCAGAGTCAAACCATTTCTGAATCTGTGAGCTTTCAAAAAGACCTCCCTGAAGCTACCAAGCAAATGGAAAAAAAGCTGGAGCTGCAATCCTCGCGTCACCAAACATGAACTGGGTACTGGCCTCTCCCAAGGTATCTACGGCTCTTCTGAAATACTCTGCAGTATTCTATACACGGTCAACTCTTTGACTTAAGTAGGCATCGGTCTTCTTTAGGAAAGGCTCACAGGCCCACAAGATAATCATTCAGGATTCTGTCCTCAATGGATTCCTGTTTTCAGATTCTATGATAGTCTGTGTGATAGGGCCAGAAATGGCGGGCTACTGGTCACAAATGGCTGTGTGTCCATGACCGGAGACGAGGCTGGAGAGGATGGACTGTGTGGCATTCTATCAAGCCAGAGGGAAGGAAGCCAGCCTTTATGAAGTGCCTACTCTCTCTATGTATTTTCCACACATTCTGTATCTTACATAATCCTCACAGCCCATGAGCCACTGGAAAGTAGCAGGTACTCGGAGAACGTGTACTTCCTCAGAGCAGTAAGTTCGTCAGAGTGAGTAGGGATTCAAATTCCAGTTGGCCTGACTCAAAACACCCATGTTAGTCAGTCAGTTATGTGTGAGTTTATTATTTATTTTTACCTCTTCAGATCCCAGACTGATCTGAGCCAGTGAGCGAGTGCTACTTCAAGAGCACAGAAACAGAGAATAGAAGTCCCCTCACCCAGAGACCCCTGGGAATTCACATATTTTCTATGACAATTTTTGCAAGACCAGGCCATTTCCAGCCATAAGAACTTTGACACTTTGATACTAGAGTTTAGTCTGGACCTTTGAAGATGGGTTCAGAGCTAACCAACATTAACTACTTAATAATCTACCCTGCTCTGCAAACAAGGGCACCTGATTGCCAGCCCAGCGTACTCTCAGGCAGGCTCCGGCCTAGCAAAATTTCAGGTAATGATCGCCATACTGCCCGCGGTACCAGGAAGTGTGCTAATCATATTCCCAACTTCTCACTTGGCTTAGAGCCTTGTATGACTTCATAAAGGCCAAGAGTAACAAAAGTTAGTAGACCTGAACTTCAAAGTTCCAAGCCACAAGAAGCTACCCTCCAAAACTTCACTCTTGCGTCTGCCTTGACAATTCTGATTTTAAGCGTGGTTTGGCCACTGGCACTAACCACAGTCTGCAGGACTGGAAGTAGTTACCATGTCGGCTTACCATGTGGCACTGAGTAAATCAACATCTGTACCTTGTTCTTCTTCACTCGTGCAGAACAGGACTTATTTTTTTTAAAGGCATACCCTGTTAGTGAAGCTGTTAGACTATAGAAATAATCATATGTAAATGTTCTGTTTTGTTAGCGAAATATTTTATGTAATGGAAGACCAAGTCTTATGTATTCCACGGGACTGTCCATTACCTTAACAAAAAAAGACCATGACCTCACACCTACTGTCTCTGAACAGATAGAGGGGTCAAAGCCAGAGACTAATGGTTTATCAGCCATAAAATAGTCATCTAGGGCCTTAGGACAGCCGATAGGTTAGAATTAGTGAGATGTGATTCTGCGAGTTTTTAGTTTTAGGGTTATAAAGAGATGAGACTGGTGTAAACATGAAGATTCCATTTTGCCCTTAAGTGAAGAACAATCTTGGAATTGGTTTTTGATTGTGAACAGAGACAGAGTGTGTCATAAGTAATTCACCCAACCATAGAAAGCAAAGTATACAAAATTACAGACGGTCCTCAAGAACACAGGGACACATAAGGTTAGATTTCTGCTAGAATATGCAAGAGTCAGTGTAAGTTTGAGAGATGGGGTCGAAGACCTAACTGCTGAACCCAGACAAGACATCCTGTGTGATTTGGGGCAAACCACCAAAATACTCTGTTTCATTTGCTAGACCCCTAACACAGAGGTGACAACAGCTACTGCCTTTAGGTCACACATTACATGAATAATCATAGGATCCTTAAGTCCAATTTATTTATTTGTTCAAATTGGTAACGAATCCACATCAGACAAACTTTAAAAGACGCAAAAGTACTCAATAAAAGCTCTCTACTTCTGACACCCAATCCACCATCCCCTTCCAAGAAACGACTGATGGGACAATTTCTTACGTACAGTTTCAGAAATGGTCTGGCATTTACAAGCGCACGCAAACACATACCTTTCTCTGCCTACTGCATTCAGTGCCTTGAACAGTGCTGGACACAGTGGGTAAGGCACAAATATTCATTTAACAGAATTAGTACTATAGGTACTTTTTGCATCTTGCCCTTGCATTCAGATATATCTTGGAAATAGCTGCCTCACTCTTTTCCTTTCCAAAATTCTTCTTTTGGTGTAATATACATACAGGAAATGCACGTGCCACACATGCACAGTGCACTAGGTTTTCATAAACTGAATCACCTAGCTATGCGGCACCCTGATCAAGAAAGGACATTACCAACAGCCTAAATGCTCTGCTCATCCTCACTGCCAGCACACCTTTCACCCTGCACACACCTAGAGTAACCGCTACCCTGACTTCTAAAAACCAATTAGTTTCTCCTGTATTCGTATTTATAGAAATTCAATAATACAATGGGTACCCTTTTCTGTTCACCTTCTTTCCCATAGCCTTTTGTCGGATTAAACTGTATTTTTGTGAGGACATGTAAATCCTTCATTCTCATTGCCCTATGGTATTTCATTGAGTGGGGACACCATCATTTATACATATGTTCGACTGCCAGTGGGTATGTGTGTAGTTCCCAATTTGGGGCTATTTTATTTAGTGTACTTGAACATTCTGCACAAACTTGTCATTCCCCTAACAGTGAAACTGCTGAGGCACAGAGGAGGTCCACGCCTAACTTTCCTAGGAACTACTGAACTGCTTTCCAAAATGGTTGTACCGATCGATGTACGCTTCCACGACACGTGAGACTTCCTACAGCCATATGTCCTCACCAATAGCCGGAATGATTCCATGGTTTGGTTTTGTTTAGAGATTTTAGTTATTTATTCGTCAGAGAGAGAGAGAGCACCAGCAGGAGGGAAGGGTAGAGGGAGAGGGAGAAGTAGACTCCCTGCTGAGCAAGAAGCCCGACGCAGCACTCGATTCAGGACCCTGGGATCATGAGCTGAGCCGCAGGCAGATGCTGAACTGACTGAGCCAGCCAGGTGCCCTCCATGGTTTTGTTTGTTCTGTTTAGCTCTTCTGGTGGGGCTGCCATTGTGTTTACAACTCCACGATGACAAATGGAAAGCAGCCACCTTCCAAAGGTTTACTGGACATTTGGATTATCATCTTTTATGATAATCTATTCAAGTCTTTTGCCCATTTTTCTATTGGGTTATTCTTTTCTCTTACTGATTTCTAGTTCTTTACATGTTGGCAATATGATCCGTTGGTCAGACACGTGTACTGGGAATGTCTTCTTCCTTCTGTGGGTTGCCATTTTAATCTCTCAAGGGTGTCTTTCTGTGAACAGAAGTTCTTAATTTTAATAGACTTGGTATAATTTTTTTTTCCTAAGTTAGTGTATTTTGTGTCCCTTTTTAGAATCTCTGCCTATTCCAAGGTCAAGATGTTCTCTTATGCTCTCTGCTTTTTTTTTTAAAGATGTATTTATTTATTCTTAGAGAAAGAGAGAAAGCGGGGGAGGGGCAGAGGGAGAGAAAGAATCTCAAGCAGGGTCCCCGCTTAGCACAGAGCCGGGCACAGGGCTCAATCTCACAACCCTGAGATCATGACCTGAGCCAAAATCAAGAGTCAGATGCTTGACTAAGCCACCCAGACACCCCTATTGTGCTCTCTTTTGAAAGTCTCCACCTTTCAGACCTTTGGAATCATTTTTTATGGCATGAAGTAGGGGTCCAGTGATCAATTCTTTTGGCATGAGGCAAGGGTCCAGCACATTTTTTCAATATACACAACCAATTGACCCGGCACCATTTTTTGAAGACATCATCCTTAAACCACCAAATGCCAGTATCATCTTTAGCAGATACTTTGTCTGTCTGAGCCTGATATTTTTAATGGTATAGTATTCCATTACATGCATGTGCCATAAACTACTAAACCCATCCCCCACTAACTCACATATATTTTCACATTTTTTTATGAAAATGCTCTAATGAATAAACTTGTCCATATATCATTCCTCACATGTGCTACTGTATCTTCAGGATAAACTCAAAGAAGTGGAATTGGGTAAGTCAAAAGGTATATGCATTTTTTAATCAATACTTGATAGAGGTTATACCAATTTTAATTGGATCTTTCAGACCACAATGATACGGCACATACAGTATTCTTATAAGACACGGCACATTAGAATTACGCTTATACCAAAGTTCCCAACATTTTCTGAGCCTTTGGATTCCTTTTTCAAAGACAATAAATGTGTAACTATGCTTCGAGTACCCACTGATTGAGAAAAGATATACAAGCATGGAAGTTCATAGAAACTATGCCTCACAATCCTGTGAGATGGAAAAACTAAAATGAATCACGCTGTCATGATGTGGGGGGCAAGCCTTCTCTGTTTATTTGCTTCTGTTCATAAGGGAGCTCAAAGCCTGGCTGGAGAGCTCAGAAACCAGGTAGACGGACGCCAGCCCTGTTCTAGGAGGAGTGTGTTCCAATACGAAGTCCACAGTAGCTCTCGGCCTGAGATGAGGGAGCATATCCTCCCAGTATCGAACTGCCCACTGCCCCTTCCCATCAGAACAGTGCAGGAGGACTGGCATCCCCCACGACAGCAGGGAGCCTTGCTCAGACTTCTCCTAGCTTAAGTGTTCTGAATAAAGCATCACTATTTTGCTCAAAATACAGGTCTAAAAAAAGACCAACGTTCTCTCACTTCCAGGTCAATATTATAATCCTTTATGATCGATACATGACCTCTCCTTCACCCATCAACACTCGGTAAACCATAGTAACATTCATTCTCAAACATGCCTGTAAAGTTGTAAGACTGTCACACTACTTATTAATTTTGCGACTGACATTATGTCAATACCATGGACCAAAGACCACTGGGCCCATAGCAGGCCTGAAACATGACCACCATGGAACCCACAGCGTGACTTCTACTTTGCAGGCTCAAACCTTCAAAACATCCTTCCTTCCCAGAACTCTTAAAAAGGGGAAGGTGAACAGCAAAGAAAACCGTCAACAAAACGGAAAGGCAGCCTACCAAATGGAAGAAAATATCTGCAAATCACCTATCTGATAAGGAGTTATCCAATATAGAAAGAAATCATAAACTCAGTAGCAAAAAAAAAAAATCCAAATTAGAAATGGGAAGAAGATATGAACAGACATTTTTCCAAAGACACATGCCCCAGAGACACATGAAAAGATGTCCAATGTCACGAATCATCAGGGAAACACAAATCAAAACCACAAAGACAGGGACGCCTGGGTGGCGCAGTCAGTCGTTAGGCGGCTGCCTTCGGCTCAGGGCGTGATCCTGGCGTTCCGGGATCGAGCCCCACATCGGGCTCCTCTGCTGGGAGCCTGCTTCTTCCTGTCCCACCCCCCCACTTGTGTTCCCTCTCTCGCTGTCAAATAAATAAATAAAATCTTTAAAAAAAAAAAACCACAAAGAGATATCACCGCAAATCTTTTAGAACGTTATTATTAAAAAGACAAGAAGCAAGTATTAGTGAGGATATGGAGCAAAGGAAAGTCTTGTGTCAGTTGATGGGAATGTAAATTAGTGCAGCTAGTATGGAAAACAGTATGGAGTTTCCTCAAAAATTAAAAATAGAACTACCATCTAATCCATCAATCCCCCTTCTGGGTATTTATTCAAAGGAACACTAACTTGAAAAGATAGCTGCACCTCCATGTTTCATGCATCATTATTTAAAATAGCCAAGATTTGGAAACAAGCTAAGCGTCCACTGATGGATGAATGGATAAAGAAAATGTGATACAGACACACCGGAATATTATTCACCCATAAAAAAGAAGAAAATCCTGCCATTTGCAGGATTATGCTAAGTGAAAGAAGACAGAGAGAGAAAGACAAATATTGTCTGATATCACTTACATGTGGATTGTAAGCAAAAAAAAAAACCAAAAATGGAACTCATAGATAGAACAGATTGGTGGCTGCCAGAGGTGGGGGATGGGTGGCGATCGAAAGGTACAAATTTCCAATTCTAAAATAAGTAAGTCCTGGGGATGTAATGTACAGCCTAATGACTACAGTTAATAATACTGTACTGTCTATTTGAAAGTTGAAATTAGCCTTTAAAAGTCCTCATCACGGGGCGCTTGGGTGCCGCAGTTGGTTACCCGTGCAACTCTTGGTTTCAGCTCAGGCTGTGATCTCAGGATCACGGGATCGAGCCACATCGGGCTCCATGCTTAGTGTGGAGTCGGCTTGAGACTCTCTCTCTCCCTCTGCCTTTCCCTCTGCCCCTCCTACTCATGCTATTTCTCTCTAAAATAAATAAATAAATCTTAAAAAAAAAAAAGGTCTCCATCACCAGGAAAACTTTATAACGATGTGTGCTTATGGATGTTAACTAGACTTAACGTGGTGATCATTTCACATTCTAGACACTTGACACTGTACAAGTGAACTTGCCATCATGTTATATGTCAATGATATTTCAATAAGGGGGGGGAGAAGATGATTTGATAGCTGGATCTTCTTTATAACAAAACCTCCACCTAGAAAAAACCCAGGGAAGACAGACATTTTCCCGTTAGGACTGCGTGGGGTTCAATTACTTGTCAGACCCCTAAGTAGGCGTATAAAGAAACTTGCTCTGTCTGGTTATAAAGAGAGAGGAAGCAGCCAGAAGACAATAGGCTGAAACAAATCTGCTAGTAGACCCATGACTCTGGTTAATCACTTTATGCCTCTGCGGCATATTTTTCCAATATACAAGGATGTTAGCTATGAAGGGATACGTATAGACTCTAGCCCTTAATATTTTGATTCTACACACAAAAAGGCAAAGCTGTCAGATTCTGTAACTCAGATTTATGACTTATAACCAGTCTCCAGCAGGAAAGTCTGGGGAGGGAGAGCCCTATCACTCCAGGCTCAGAGAAAGTACAGACAAAGTACGGCACATCCTGTCCCAGGTACACATGTAACAAACCGGTCAGCAGGATGCATTCTTACGCACCTTGGCTGAGTCAGCCAAGAGCTATCTTCAAGAGGGAATGAATCTCTGCTCCGATCTCTTTTCCTCAAGTTATTTGACAAGATAAAGAATGGATGCCTAGGATTCTTAGAGAGAGAGGGCTTCCAAGGGGTCCAACTACTGTATCTGACATGGGCAGTCCCCGAGTTTAATGGGGTATGGGAAAGTAGGAGAAAATGGCACAATCTGGAAACGTGGATCCATGACTATAAAGCCACTGGAACAACAGCAGCTTTGCGATGGCACAGAGCTTTGGGAAAGACAAAGACCACTTTCGTCTCTTGCTTGGGAACTGGCTGCCAGTAATTCAGACAATCGTTTGAGTCCCGACTGCCGGAGCACACGGCCTGGACATCACTTGCAAAAATAAAATTAACACAACCATCCTCTGCTTTCCCTTGCTTACCCAAATCTCTGCCTCAAAGTCATTTCTTCGCCTGATGTCCAAAGCACATTTTTAAACTTAAAAATAACAGCCCATGCATGATTCCTGAGGTATGCTGGACGCTACCCATAAACCAATGTCGAAGGACTCCCAAAGGACCTGTTACACCTTTGACACCCACAGACAGCAGATAATTCATGGATGATTTTATCTATTAGATGAGGGAGAAAACTATTTTCCCCTCCTTTCAAACATTTAGTGAAGAACAAATTATGTGACCTTAATCAATTTCCTGAGACACAGATACAGGTCAAATTCTATGACAATGCTATTCTAACTCTCAATTTAAATGAGTCGCAACAGATTGACCCATGTTCCTTTCTTTATTCTTTTGACAGTACTAGAATATCTTCTATGTATAGAGCTGTAATTGTTGTCACATTGAATATTGTTGGGAATAAACCAGAAGTTGGAAATTTTCCCTTTACGGAAAAATTCACTACAGTGAGATTTGATTCCTTACCCTCCAAACTCCACTGGTTTGTCTCTTAATATTTAGACGAGGAGAAACTACAAGTTAAGTTTCAGCTAACACGTGGAAGGGTATGACCACCACAAAAAGCCTTCTATGAAAACGGACAAACTAAATCTTGAGTAACAACTCCTTCTTGCTACAAAGCCCCTTGCCAGTACTCTCAATTACTTTTTCTTCTCCACATGACTTGCAATCTCCTATTTTTTTAATTACCCTGTGCACAGTATATACTGTGTTTATTGTAAGGGATCTCAACTCCTTTTTTGTAATAGGAAAGAACAAATGCATTTAAAAGCCTTGTTTCGGGGCACCTTGGGCGTCTGCCGTCGGCTCAGGTCATGATCCTGGAGTCCCAGGATTGAGCCCCACGTGGGGCTCCCTGCTCAGAGAGTCTCCTTCTCCCTCTGACCCTCCCCGCTCTCCTAACTCACACACACTCTCTCTCTCAAATAAATAAATAAATAAATAAATAAATAAATAAATAAAATCTTATAAATAAAATAAAATAAAAGCCTGTTTCTTTCACTAGACTTCAACTTCTTTTCTCTCCAAGTCATGTGCTCCACACAGCACTAATGCAATGACTCAGAACCTCCTAAACCCTATTTACCACTGTGGTCAAGCGCCTTCCTCCATGAAGCCTCCACAAATTATGAAGGAGGAGGAGAAGGGAGGAGAGGGAAGAGGAGGACAATTCCAATTTTCCCTTCCTATCTAATAAGGCATCACTTAGGATTTCAATTCCTCTCCCACCCCACAATGTTCACACAAACCTCTGCGTAAGCAATTTATTAAATCTATTTTATCTATTATTTAAATGTGCCTTTTCCCACTGCTTTTGATTGCACCTCACTAGAAGGACACAGGGCAGTATACTCCATGGCCCGGAGAAAATGACCTCTTACAGTAGACAAGACAAATTTAGGTAGATGATGAGTTCAGTGTTCATTTATTACTCCATCATTTATTTACTGAGTGCTGACCACATGCCAGGTGCTTTTTCCCAGGGTTCGGGTTCACTCCTGAAAAAGACAAAGTTCCTGTCCTCCTAACTTTACACTCTAGCACGGGAGACAAGTAGTAAACACAAATATATAAATAGGACAATTATAGACCACGTAAAAGGAATAAAGGGGAGAAGAGAGACACTGAGAGGTGTGGGCAGGCAAGGTGTGGGGAGACAGTTGTACCCTTAGCTAGGGTTCTTAGGAGGCTCTAAGGACTGATTATTCTAACGGTGATTCCATTTTTAATTCTCTTTTTATCTAACGAACTACAGTTGATGCTTCTAATTTGCAGATTCTGTATTTGTGAATTCTCCTACTGGCTACGATATATCTGCAGCCTCAAATGAATATTCCTGGTACTGTCAAGGGCACTCTCAGATGTGTGCAGAGGGGCAGAATGTGAGGAGCAGTTCCCACCTGAGGTCCAACAAGGCGACATGCCCTCTTTTTGTTTCCGTTCTCATATGGCAAACAAGTATCCTTTTTGTAGTTTTAAAGGCAATGCCATGTTCTTCTCCTATTATGCTTTTTGTTAATGATTTCACTATTGGAAACGGCCCCAAGCATCGCACTGAAGTACTTTGTGGTCCTCCTAGACCAAAAAGGCTGGGAATTTTCTAATGGAGAAAATACATGTGTTAGATTAGCTTTGTTCAGGTGTGAGTTCACTGCCAGTGAATCAATGATGTATATTAAATAAGGTCTTTAAACCTTACACAGAACACACATAAAATAATGTTGCGTATTGACCAGTTGATGAAAATGTGACCGGAGGCTCACAGCAACCTGACCTTGAATTTCACCTAGGAGCGATGGCTCAGTATTCCCTAAGTCAGTGTTCCCAGCTACTTTACAGAATATTAACTTCCACCAATCACAGGGATCTACATTACAACAGAGAGAACGCTGGAGTTGGGCATCATCCTTGCTCTTTAATAGAGAAATGGCTTGACAGGTACCAGATTCTAGCCAGACTCCAGTACACTGCTGTTTTATTTTTGTTGGTGTTATTTTTATAGTTGCTCTTTCCTATGACATGTGATACTGGTTCTCCTTTAGTGGTAGGAATGTAGGATTTTCTTTTGCAATAATTGTTTTCAGTAAAGACAAAAAAAAAAAAAAACAGCAACATAGAAGATGAACTAGGAAACAGACCAGGCAAACGGGTTGGAATCAGGCATGAAGCTGCTTCACAAGGTCACCTGGACACGGCAGAGATCAAGGTGACAACGAACAACTAAAGTCTGGGGAAACTTTGGGGAAAGCCTTAGTTTTCTTATCTGGAAAAGGGGACAATAGATGAGAACTACAGCATTACCTCAATTTAATGCAACAGGTAAAGAAGCAAAGCTGAAACTTTTTGGTCTGGAACCCCTTTATACTCTTAAAAGTTACGAGAATCTCAAAGAGATTTATTTATCTGGGGTACATCTATCACTATTTACCATATTAGAAAGTAATACTGAGACATTTTACACTTTTTTACTTAACTAATTTAAAATAATCATAATAGGGGCGCCTGGGTGGCTCAGTCAGTTAAGCAGCTGACTTTGGCTCAGGTCAAGATCTTGGCGTCCTGGGATGGAGCCTCGTAGGGGGCTCCCTGCTCAGCAGGGAGTCTGCTTCTGCCTCCCCCTCCCCCCTCCCCCCCTCCTCCTCCACTTGTGCTCTCTTTCTCTCAAATAAATAAATAAAATCTTAAAAATAAAATAATCATGGGGCACCTGGGTGGCTCAGTTGGTTGAGTGACCGACTCTTGATTTCAGCTCAGGGTATGATCTCCGGGTCCTGTGATCAGGCCCCACCTTGGGCTCCATGCTCAGGGTGGAGTCTGCTCGTTCTTCTCCCTCTGCTCCTCCCCCTTCTTGCACACTCTTTCTCAAATAATAAAAGTTTTTAAAAATTTAAATAAATAATAAAATAATCATAATAAACCCAATGTATGTTTTTTGTGAATATGTATTTTTCCAAATAAAAACACTTCTCCAAACAAAACCACTTAGGAGAGGCACTGCTTTGCATCTTCGTAAATCTCTTTAATGTCTACCTTCATGAAAGGCAACTGGGTTCTCCCATCGACTTCGGCGTTCAATCTGCTGTGATATCACACTTCATGCAGGCTCTGGGAAACCATATACTCAAGAGAGGGTAGAGTGAAACAGGCCGATAACATCTTAGCATCATAGCCAAAAAAGTTTTCAATCTCATGGGCTCACTGAAAATGTCTCCACAACCCCCACATGTACCTGGAACATACTGAATTAAAGGGTTTTGTAAAACAAAGTAAATTCATAATAAATATTACTTCTCTCTGCCCTTTGTTCTTAGCCTCGATGTTATTAGAACAAGAACACATTAGGGCAAAGACTTCTTCATCAGCTGTACAATATCTAGCAGCACCCTGCCTCTGTAGACAGCTGATCAACAAGGGTTACTTACTACTGCTGCTTACTCTGGTTCAGTAATTAATCTGCCGTGTGATCTTCAGCCAAGGATTTTTAGTCTGTGCTCAAATTCAGAGATCCATGGACTTGAAAAGGGAAAAAAATACATCTCTATTTTCTAACCCTCAGCATGTACCTTAATTATGACAACAGGCAATAGACCCCCACTTGTACCAAACTGAAATCATAGGTATTTTCATATCATTTCACAGTTACTGCAGATATCTTAAGAAAATCATACATGCTCATCACTAATTCAAAAGTACTGTAGTTATTAGACCTGCCAGGAGATCTTGGTATCTAGTGCACAGATAAGCACGTATATTACAATATCACAAATTTTGAAAAATATCTTGACAGCTGTATTTCAATACAACTGGGTTTCATTTTCAATCCTTCAGAGTTGACTTTGTGTATTTAAAATCATTATTCTAAGGAAGGGATCCACTGGCTTAACCAGATGACCAAGGGAGTTCATGTAGTCAAAAGATTACCTTGTGTTAAGCAATTCACTTTACCTCTTTAGACACTAAGTTCTTCTCTTTAAAGGGAAACTGGACTAGTAATACTAGAGATTATTCTGAGATCCTCCCCCCAAGAGCTGGACGGGAACCCACAGCACACCTGTACCTCTTTAGACACTAAGTTCTTCTCTTTAAAGGGAAACTGGACTAGTAATACTAGAGATTATTCTGAGATCCTCCCCCCAAGAGCTGGACGGGAACCCACAGCACACCTGAATGCATTAACAAAGAGCTACAAGGGTCTGCTTTCAATTTTTACACCAGCATTCGAGAATCTACTCTACCAAGCTAAATGCATTCAGATTAATGGGGCCTAGCAGAATCAAACAGAAAGCAAAGATTCTCCCACACTATCTTTTATCACATTATAACAGTAGAGATCACAAATAAGCAATAATGAACTATTTTGCAAAAAAAAAAAAATCAACCATCAACATAGTCTGGGGCTGTTATTGATATAAATAGCTTGTTTGGGTGCAGACTTAAACATAAATGTTTCCAATCATCAGAAGAGTAACCTGGATATATACCACTAACATTTGCTTTAAATCTAAATAAAAGTGATTGTACCCTCATATCCTCAAACAGAAAAAAATCAAGAAAGAAAGAAAGAAAGAAAGAAAGAAAGAAAGAAAGAAAGAAAGAAAGAAAGAAAGAAAAAAGAAAAAGGAAGGAGGAAAGGGAATTTTCCATGGCTATAGGAAGAGCACTTTATTCTAAGCACTTGGCAGGGAGCACTTCACACTGGGATACGAATGGACTAGAACTTTAAAGAAGCAAATCTACTGCTTCTCTCCCTTGATAACACAGAAAACACACATGGGTCATTTAGGCCCTTCTAAATGCTAGAGATTGAGCCAACACAGCTATGTTTAATAACCAAGAAAGCCCAGACAGATTGCATCTCAGTCCCCATAGAAAAATCTGGGCTACGTCAGGAGCAACCAATAGTGGCACCAAGATAATATGAGTAGAGACTGCTAGCTTCACTTAGCAAAATTCAAATTGAGATCAAAGCCCTACCCTCACACAGAGTAGCTGTGAGTCATTGAAATGCTTCAAAATGGCTACCATATGGCTTCCTTCACCCAGAAACGCAATCTGACCAACAGACACTCGTAAGTGATTACTATCCCCCCAAAAGTCCAACAAGCCAATTTTCCTAATTCTGTTTAAGTGAGTCTTTCTACTCTATGCTTCCTTATTTTCTCAACAGCACATCTTTTTTTTTTTTTTTTTTTTTTTTTTTTTTTTCAAAAAATAAACCTTTTTTTTTTTTTTTTTTTTTTACTTGCAAAGATGAAGACAGAGTGAAGGCTCTCACTTTCTGCACTTAACTAAACAAAATAAAACTCAAATGGTGGTGAATGGAGGGTTGGGGGGGTGGGAGAGGAACTGCATTAAATCATCACAGAAATTAGGTTAGGGCTTTAGAATGTCACCTCAACACCAAGGACAAGCGGTTACTGAAGACACGCTCTATGCCTAGTACTGTGACAGGAATACAGAACCATAACCTGATTCAGTGAACCCAAGGATAAAAGGGTAAGTAACAAAGGATGGCACAATGTAGTGACTGTGAGGACAGGCGTAAAGGTTTGGGAAGGTCTGGTTCATACCAAATCTGGGGAAGTAATGGCAATGGATTTGAGCCCTGAGGAAAAGGCCGGATTGGGGGGATGGAGAAGTGGGAGGGCACTCTGGACAGGGGACAGGCACAAGAGAGCAAAGTCTCAAAGGAGAGACTCGCCATTGCACATGGCGCAAGAGCAAGGAAGGGCAGTGTCGGCACTGGTGAGTTCAAGAAAGAAGCCAGGAGAGATAAGGTTGGTGGAGATAGGTTGAACCAGATTATCTTAACCTTGAAAATTGGGCTCAATTTAGACTTTACCCTGTAGGCCAATGAAGGCTTCCAAGCAGGGAGGTGTTAGGAACAACAGTGAGTTTTAGGGATAAACAATGGTGATTTATCTCCTCAGCTAATCTGTCCTAACAGTGGGTCCTTTTGTCAAGCCAAGATTAATCAGAATCTATTGTGTCTAGTAAAATAAGTGTGCCAAATTACATCCTGGGGCCATTTTGCTACCACCTATGCCCTGGAAATGTAATTCAAATACCTTTCTCGACTGATGATAAATAACGGGGGAACCTGACCCCAGAATAGAAAAAAAATAAAACTGATAACTTTGTAAGTAGTAATTAATGATTAGGCATTGCTAAATATGCTTTAATTTAGTAGTACTCTGAAATGCTCAAAAATAAAGAAATGGATTCCCTCTATCTTAGACCATTTCACTTCCATAACTACTGGCTAGTGCTGGCACCTGCCTGAAGCCCCAGGACCAGGTAGTCTGAGGCAGAAGAAACGCCTACTCATTTCTGAGTTGTAGCCACAGGAGAGTGCAAGGATTCTAAATAAAATTTAAGAGGAAACAAGCTTTTTGGAGCAGAGGGAAAACAAGGAATTATGTATATACAATATATATTATTATATACACAGATACATACATACATAAAGGGTCACAATCAAGAATACTATAGTAAATGTAAAAGGGTCTGGTTGTTGGTTTAACTGACTCGCGGTTACAGAGGTAAAAAGCACCCAGAGGATGTTAAGAGTATCTCTGAAAGAACTCCACTGACAGAAAACGCAGAAGCACAGAAGAGGTTCAGGGACCACTCCTAACTGAAGCTCGGAGGGAAAATGGGGGCAGGAAAGGGACGAAAGTAAAAGATTAAATTACAAATGGGCCCAGTGAATGAACCTGAGAGGAAGTGATAAAATTCTCAACACACACAACTGTTGTTTATTCTAGGGAACCGCCGGGAAGTCTACTTGCCCTTGTAATCCCCGGACTTAAGGCAGTCTTTCCAGGAGACCTCTGCAACCTCGCTCCTGGTTAAAAAGGTGCAAGGGCCATGGTTTTTCACCCGGGTCAAAACCAGGCACATCCAGTGTTTCCGATGCAAAACAACACAACAACAATCCCTCCGCGGGTGGTGGGGGTTCTTCCAGGAGGGCTGCTAGGAATGCCAAGGGCCTGGCCAGGACCTGTCACAGTTTTCTTAACAAAATATCCTCATGTTGGGGCGCCTGGGTGGCACAGCGGTTAAGCGTCTGCCTTCGGCTCAGGGCGTGATCCCGGTGTTATGGGATCAAGCCCCACATCAGGCTCCTCCGCTAGGAGCCTGCTTCTTCCTCTCCCACTCCCCCTGCTTGTGTTCCCTCTCTCGGTGGCTGTCTCTATCTCTGTCAAATAAATAAATAAAATCTTTAAAAAAAAATCCTCATGTTATCCCACGACGAAACTCGGGGCTCGGAAGGCAGTCTTACACCGTCTCATACACGCTCCGTTAGCGACGAGGGTGTTTGCACAATCAGCCCCCGGCGCAACCACCCCCGTTGCCTGGTCACACACTTCATGTCTCTTCCATCACCTCCACCCCACGACTTCAGTTTCCCATTCAGTTTATAACTGTTAGCAGGGTCCCAGTCCCTGGGAGGAAAGGGGGGCGGGCGGCTTTCTCCCGCCAAACCCTCACTTTGGGACATCAGAGAGAACCCAGGAAGAGGGAAGGCAGAAAGCCCCGGGTCCGCGAGCGGCAACCCGCAATCCGCCCACGGCGGCCGATTACAACTACTCAATGAAACCCCAAGGATGGGGAGGAGAAAGGCGAGCACCCAGGCCCGGTGCCCCAAATGAATGAATAGCAAGCGAGCGCTCATCTTTTGACGTTCCCACCATGCAAAGCGCTGGAGCTCTGGGTTCTGGAGCCCAATTACCAGTCCCGGAGCCCGAGTGCACTCGGATTCCCCAAACCCGGAGGGACGTCCCCAACCGGGAACTGCCGCTGCGGGAGTTGAGCTCTGCTTGAGCCCGCGAGGGCAGCGGGAGCCGAAACCGGTGCCGGGCAGCGCGGGTACCCAGCGGCCCGGCGTCCGCCACCCAACTCTGCGCAAGGCAGGGCCGCTCCCGCGAACTTCGCGGCAGCAGGGCGCGGGCGGGGTGGGGCGAGCACTCACCAACCCCGTACTTCTGCCTCTTGGTCGGGATCCAGCTGGCCATGGCGGCGACGTCGCCCCGCAGCGGCGGCTGCGGCGGCTACAGCTCCTGCGTCCCCGGCAGCCGCCGTGCCGCGCTCCTGCACGGCTCGGGCTCCTCCGCCGTGTTCCGGCAAACTTCGCCGACCCCGCGAGCCGTCTCCCCGCCGCGCCGCGCGCGCGCGCGGATTTGCTCCTGCTCCGCCCCGGCCCGCGGTCACCTGCTGGGCCGGGCAGCCCCGCCGTCGCGCGCCCCTCCCTGCGGCGCGGCCCCAGTCCCCTGCCGCGGGCCGCGCCCTCCTCCCGCCGGGGCCGCCTCCCCGCCCCGACCCGCGGGCGCCGGCCTCTCCCGCCCGCCCCGGGGCGCTGCGCTCTCCTGGGTTCGCCTCGCGTGCTTCCCGGGAGCGGCTTCCCAGGGCCGACTGGGCTCAGGTTTTTTTCCTTTGAGTGTTTGGCGCCGGCCCCCCCCCCCGCCTTCCTCCCCCGGGTTAAACCCTCGAGGTTGGATCCCGGGGGGCGTCGGGAGGGCAGCGCTGGAGGCGCGGGACACACCCAGGCGAGCTGCGGGTGGGCGAGGAGTGCGGGGTCGCTCCCACTGCGCGCCGCGCCTCTGGGGGAACGAGTATAAATTCTTAAGTTGCTACTCGGGCCCGGGCACCCCCAGTGCCTGGCACTCAGCGGGCGCTCAATAAATATTTGTTGAATGAATGAGCAGTTGACAACTGCGTTCACCCCCTGGAGCTTTAACTGACACTGAGAGAGCCGGAAGCCGGACTCCAGGGCAGACGTGATCCCCCCGCGCCACCGTTTATAGCTTTCAAAGCAGGCTCATTTAGTCTTCAGGTAAATAGAGACCTGATGCGAGGGAGAAAAGCTCCTCAGAAGTGTCAGTTTCCTGGGGGAGATCCGTTGGGAAAAATTCTTTAGAGAGCCTTAACTTGGACATCCTGTACCCCCCAAACACCGGGACTCCTCCCCAGCTGGAGAAATGCACACCCTTATGCTCCAGGGGAAAGTTCGCCCCAAGACCCCCCTTTTCCAAGAGACCAGCAGCCTAAAGAGCATCCCCGCGGAGGCGGAGACGGGGACAGGGCACGTCCAGTCTTCTCTCCTTCACTGATTGCATCCTTTGACCAACAGCCAAATCCAGGGACTGCTCCTTTGAACTGCAGAAGGCTCTTGTTGGAGCCCTCTGAAACCCCTCCTGGAACTCACTTCTTCCTGGAGAGACCTGGGAAATGAAGATGGGATTAGAGACCCCCAGTTGAGGAGTGAAGGGGAGGGACGTTTTGCTACCTGACCCACAGAAGTAAAATCTCAGAGTAAATGACCAGCCGATTTGTGTTCACGGTTTGAGAAAATACCTCTTGAAAGAAATTGTTTTGTCCTTGCAGTCTGTGAAATTTTCCTTGCCTATTTGGAACATGAAAGATAAACACGTAGTAAAAGGGAGTGAAACTTGACTGGAGAATTCGTGCACTGTAACTTTAGTAACTTTTGTAAAACCAGATGTGGAAAAAAAAAAAAAAAAGGTCCTGTTCTAGGCGGGTTACTCCTAGCACTCACTTTCTTCTCCATCAAAAATAGGTATTTATTTACAGCATGTAGTGATAATTTAAGAATCTGTCACTTTAGACTTAACATCCAGAAGGCATGAAGGCATTCCACCATCTCCCTGAATATATTTTTTCTTTCCCTGCCAATGACATCATGATTAACCTAATGACCCAGGCTAGATAATCTCTTCTTTCCACAAACGTTAGGCACTGTTGTAAGAATGGATCGCAGCAGTGAATACAGTAAAATCCCTACCGTCATAGAGCCTGCAGTCTGGAAGAGGAGAGTAAAACAAACAAAGATATGCCACATGACGCTGAGCATGTAGAGACAAATGCAAAGCAGGGAAGAGAGGATGTCTGGGGGGACAGGCTGCTGCTGTTTTATACCGGGTGGTCTGCGAAGGTGACATTGAAGTGTAAGACCAGACAGAAGTACGGATTCCAGGGGAAAGTATTCTGGATATCAGGAATGACAAATGCAGAAGCCTGGAGGCATGTTTAGCAGGTTCCCAAAACTGCAAGGAATCCTGGTCGGTAAGAGGTGAGTGAGGAGCAAACTTGGTCCAAGAGGCACAGGGTGGCCAGATAGAGTGGCACCCTGAAAGGCACTGTAAGGACTTACAGAGTACAACAGAAGACGAAGTTGGAGGGTTTTAAGCCAACCGAGGACACAATCTAATTTGCTTGCCTGTGGGACGAACAGACTACAAAGGCCCAAGGGAAGACATAGTAATATTTCAGTAGTTCAAGCAAGAAATGAAAGTAGTTGGGTCCAGGATGGTAGGGGAGAGATGGAAAAGAGGCTGGATTCTTACATATACTGAAGGCAGAACCAACAGGAGCGCAGTGTGCACAGAGGGGAATTTACTGTGAGGCTTCTGGACACTTTCATTAGCTTATGTTTCTGGAAAGTTTGCAAAGAAAAAAAAAAACGTGTGTGTGTGTGTGTGTGTGTGTGTGTGTGTGTCTTTTCTTAAGATCTTTACTATATATGCTTCAGGCCCCAGAGACCTTGGATCTCATCCCTGGGTGTGAGAGACAAGATGGGTCAAGGATGACTCTAAGGTTGGGGGCTTGAGTAACTGGTAAATATACCCAATTGTTCTGTATTGAAGTTTTTCTTTCTTATTTCTTTAGGGCCTACTTGGTCATACCTTCCTCGGTGATGCCTCCACGTGGACCGTTAGGAGCTGAAGCATTTGCGTTCTAGAATGCGGGCTTCACAAAGTTATTTTAACCCCCTCTGTTCAAGGAAATTGACCAATGGTCTCTAACCTCCGGTACATTCTGAATTTAATACACGTCAGCGTGTTCATGCTCATCCGGCGGATCTGGATTTCTACCAAAATCATTTCAGCTGCCTTTTCTGGAATGTTTTCAGCTGCCACCCCCTACCACTTTTTGTAAAACCTGAGGTTGGAATTTGGGCACTGGATATTTCAAGTTTGACAATAGTTGCATGAAGAGGGTTGGAGGCAAAGGCAAAATTTTAATTACAGCTTTCGGTATGTTTATTCTTTTTCCTCTGAAGACTGAAGTCCGCCCACTTTGTTATATCAGATGGTTAAATCCCAATTTGAAAGTCCATTTAAATCATAAACGCAGAGCTACTCAATGTCTTTTATTAAAATGAGGCTGAGAATTAGGGAGTCAACTAGATGGGTGGGTGGAATAAGAGCAGGATTCCCAGAAATACCACTTGCTCTTTCCTCTGATATCTTTTCAGAAGAAACAGTAAGCATACCTCACAACCAGAGATATTCAGACTCCAAAATCTACACAAATACAAACATATTTATGCACCAGCACACTCTGCTTGAAGGTGCCTTGGAGAAAGAAATGAGGATACATGAATTTGGAGGCTAGTTTGACATGAAAATTGTGGCTATCCCTTGCAATGCCTAAGAGAATAGATGCATGTGAGGGTAACTGGCAAGAGCTTCACTTCCTCCATTGATTACCAGGTTTATTTTGCGCTGACTTGATTGCTTCTCTGAGGGAAGTTATGGATTCTGCTTAAAAAGCGTCTCTTTTTTTTTCTAGGTAGAAGAGGCTCATTCTTTGAGCCTACATATGAGTGAATGTAGCTGCTAGAATGTGCCCCCCCCCCCAAAATAGAGGAAAAACGTAATTGGCTCTAACCACCACTTTAAGGTCTTTCAAGGGCAAATGCTTTAGGACAAGGTGGTTGTATGTAGGTCAGGTGCAGGGCGATGCATGGTTATTTGGGACCTGTGAGCTAAATGGGACAAAGGAACTGACCTCCACACCCCTAGGAGCAATTTTTTTTTAAAAATATACCCTACAAACTCACATCACTATCTACTCTCTGCCCCCCAAATGATTTGTCTGGTAAGCATCTTTGGGTCTGTTCTTGCCTCTGCCATGTGGCTTTGTAGGTCCTGTTTCTCTGCTGAGTGAGAAATGATGGTCGGTGTTCTAATGCCAGTCATATCCTCATCCCCATCGCTGCAAGATTTATGCTTGGGAACCCTCTTCATGAATACAGCAAAAAGCCTTTAGTTTGTTTCTAGAATGCTCGTTGCTGCAAATATCGAAATATGCTCCAAGATCACCTTTGGGAGAAACCAATGACATGAGCAATTCAAAGTCATCAGTCTGATGAAAATTGGATCAATACGTAGGTGAGAAGCAATGAAAACCACCTGAGTTTTCAAAACTTTGCTTATAGATGTATCTTGAAAAGTTCCTATATGAACTTGAAAATCTGTCTTCCTTAAACTCTTTAAAACAAGAGATGGTGGGAACTAAGAAGCAATGTGAAAAAATTATAATGTAAGCTTAAGTAAAAAATAATTAAATTGTATATGCCATAATACAACTATATAAAATTATATTTTACATGGAAAAATTACTATAGAGGACCATTAAAAAATGGAAAGTTTTATTCAACCTTCTTCAAAATAAAATAAACAAAAGAAAACCACTTGGTTGCTGAGATTCCTGGACGCTGTAGGAAACCAGGAAATTAAATGCCTAAATTTGACCTTTATTTGGGACAAGAGTGAAGTTTCATTCTGCAGCCGCTTGGTAACAGTGACACTGTGACTATATTGTTTAAGTGACTGTCATAGTCAGCAGATTTGTCTTCCTATTACTTCATGGTCAGTTAAGAAACACACATTCGATCTAGAATTTTTATTTAACACCAGATAGATTTTCCATGGTCACCAGCTGTAGTGTAACAATAATAATTAATATTCACGGCCTGTGCCTGGCACTATTCTAAATCAACTTGTTTAATCCTCACACAAGCTAATGAGATAAATCAAACTATTTTCATCCTCCCCCCTTACAAATGTGGAAAGCATGGCCCAGAACATGCTAAGATATTGCCCACATCATAAGTTAGTGTCAGAACGAAATTCAAACCCTGAGCAGACTGGCTCCAGGGTCCATGCTCTGAACCAGGAGTCAGTGAACCGTTGCTATAAGGGGCCCATATATATATTTTAGATTTTGCAGGCCATCTGGTCTCTGTTGCAACCACTCCACTCTGTAATTAGAGCAGGAAAATAGCCATAGACAATACGTGAACAAATGAATGGGGCCGTTTTCCAATAAAACTTTATTTGTAGACGTGAAATTTGAATCTCATATGATTTTCATGTGTCATGAAATAATCTTTGTTTTTTACTTTTTCAATCCTTTAAAAATGTAGAAAACATTCTTTTTTTTTTTTTTAAAGATTTTATTTATTTATTTGACAGAGATAGAGACAGCCAGCGAGAGAGGGAACACAAGCAGGGAGAGCGAGAGAGGAAGAAGCAGGCTCACAGCGGAAGAGCCTGATGTGGGGCTCGATCCCACAACGCCGGGATCACACCCTGAGCTGAAGGCAGACACTTAACCGCTGTGCCACCCAGGTGCCCCTAGAAAACATTCTTAACTTGAAGCTTGTACAAAAACAGGTTGTGTGTTGTTGTTGGCCCGGGGGCCATAGTTGGCCAATTCCTGCTCAAAACCATTACTACCACATTTTGAAGTGAGCGGAAAGGCTGAGGGTGCCACCAGGAGAAGGGTCAGGGTGACAAGGGAGACATCAGTGTAGGAACTTTCCACCAGAAGTCCGCTGTATGAGTTTGAGTGAAGAGAAGGACTCCAAGTAATACAAGTTACCTTAGAGGTTGGGGCACTTCTGAAAACAGTATGTTTGGGGGAATTGTCTCCTGGCCTAGCCCTCTTTTTATTTATTTATTTATTTATTTATTTATTTATTTATTTATTTTTAATGATTTTTTATTATATTATGTTAGTCACCATACAGTATATCCCCGGTTTCCGATGTAAGGCTCGATGATTCATTAGTTGTGTATAACACCCAGTGCACCATGCAATACGTGCCCTCCTTACTACCCATCACCAGTCTATCCCCCTCTGAACTCTATTCTGGATGACAGGAACTATAAATAAACATAACTAAACCTCTGTAAGACAGCATACAAGCAACTGCTTTGCTACCCGCTGAACAAGTAGACATCTACAGGTGGACGGGGGAGGAACATTTATCACACCATTGTTCACAACAGCCAAGATATGGAAACAGCTAAGTGTCCATCCAAAGATGAATGGATAAAGAAGATGTGGTGTGTACATACAATAGATTACTGTTCAGTCATGAGAAAGACAGGCATGTGTGATAGCACATGGATGGACCTCGAGGGCAGTATGCTAAGTGAAATAAGTCAAACAGAGAAAGATAAATACTGTATGATCTCACTTAACGGTGAAGTCTAAAAAAAGCCAAATTCATAGAGAGTATAATGGTGGTTGCCAGGTCTGGGGGTTGAGAGAAGTGAGGGGATGCTGGTCAAAGGGCACAAACTTCCAGGTCAAAGATGAATGAGTTCTGAGGATCTAATGTACAGTACGGTGATTATAGCTAACGATACTGTATTATATACTTAAAAGCTGCTAAGAGAGTAGATCTGAAATGTTCTCACCTGAACTATACAGGAAAGCATATGGTAATTACGTGATGTGATCAAGGTGTTAGCCATAGCCGCGGGGGTAATTATTTTGCAATATATGAAGGTATCAAATCAACATGTTATACACCTTAAACTTACACAATGTTATATGTTAATTATATCTCAGTAAAGCTGAGGGGGAAATGAGTGGAGGGGGCATTCTCCTGAGTATCTCAGATCACGGTGCCAGAAGGAGATGTGACAACCTCTGTGAAAACGTTTGCACGGCCAGGTAGCTACTGATGATATCACCTGGCAAAGGTCAGAGCAGAAGAAAAGAAAGCAAAGTGGGCAGATGGGTGTGAATTCTGAGTTACACCCTCTGGGCTTTTCCAGAAATACTAGAAGGGAGACTTGGCAGGGAAAGGAGGGTGTTGAAACTGTAGAACCAGAGACCGATAGGAGTTCTTTTTTTTTTTCAGTTTTGCTGAAATATAATGACATATCGAATTGCATGTGGTTAAGGTGTGCGATGGGATGACTTGATACACTTCTATATTGTGAGATAAGGACCACAGTAAGGTCCCCTTCTGTCACTTCTACCACTTTGTGTGTGTGGTAAAAACATTTAAGATTTACTCTTAGGAAGTTTCAAGGACATAATACAGTATTGTTAGCTATAATCACCATGCTGTACATTGGATTTCCAGAACCTATCCACTTTATAACTGGAAGTCTGTGCCCTTTGACCAACTTTTCCCCCTCCCCCTAGGCCCTGGTAACCACCAATTTCCTCTCTATTTCTATAAGTTCGACTTTTTTTTTTAGATTCCACATATACATAAGATCGTACAGTATTGGTCTTTTTCTGTCTGATTTATTTCACTCAGCCTAATACCCTCAAGATCCATCCATGTTCTTGCAAATGGGAGGATTTCCTTCTATTTCCACGCTGAATAATATCACACTGTGCATAAATACACCACATTTCCTTTTCCCATTCATCCGTTGATAGGATATTTCCATATCTCGACCATTGTGAATAATGCTGCAGTGAACATGGGAGTGCAGATATCTCTTCAATACCCTGTTCTCATCTCGTTTGGACACACAGATAAGTAATATTCTGAAATGCTTTCACATTCATTAGCTCACTAAAATTGAGACCGCTGTTTGCTGTCTGTAACTGTCCTTGGTCTCAGAATTCATGTTTTTTGAACGTCAGCCTTTTTATTCTCTTGAGAGAACCTACATTCAGCCTCGGATTGTTCGTGCCACAGTACGAGTAACTCCACGTTTTAGGGATTGTTCATTGGGATTACAAGATTTTAAATTGGGATCGTTCGAAAGCCATTCTTTGAATCAAGCAAATCTGTGATTGCCAAGCCCATTAATGATAGCTTAACAAACTTTTCACGTTAAAATGCAGTCAACATTCTAAAGTAATACTCTGCAATCTCAGGGTATGGCTTCAGCCCAAGATGGTTTCGCCTCCTATTTGGGCAATATTCCCGAGCTCACTTCTTTCAAGATAACAAGATCTGTCTACACACTTTGCCCAGATCACCGGGCTCCGCTGCATCGGGGGAGGGCGCCCCAGGGCTTTCTACTTACATAGTTTCTTAGTCATGTTACTGTGGCAGAATGTTCTTATTTAAACAAGCCCTTCCCTCCCATAAAATTAGGCCTCAGGGTTCGTTTCTCAGAACCATTCATACCACAGAGGCAAAAAGTCTTTTAGGAGAAGTAAACTCGCTTATGTTCTTTGTGGAGACAAACTCCAGTTAGAAATGGCCTGACTTCAAGTCCCACATCACACTCCTTGCTCAGCAGGGAGCCTGCTTCTCCCTCCCCCTGCTTGTGCCCCAGAGCGCTCTCTCTCTGACAAATAAATAAATAAATTATTTAAAAAAAAAAATGGCCTGACTGCTAATGTCTGTCCTTGTTAACTGGGCATGGCCCACACTTCAAGTGCCCAGAGGGCTCTAGCCCTGGGAGTTGTGTTTTGATTTCTCCTGTAATTTGCCAGAAGGGCCTCTCTTGACTTTAGTCCTCCTATTTGTGAACCTGTTGTTGTAATTCATTGCCTGGGTTCATGTGTTAGAATTCTTCAGTATAAGTGTGTTCTTCGAAGACAGGAAACTACTATTCACCTAGAATGTGAACAACAGGAAAATTGCAATGGCCATGTATTTTACTTAAGGTTCTGTGAGCCATTTGAAGTAGAAGCATACCAATAGAATGAATAGACCTGTAGTGAACACAGCCAAGAATCAAAGAAAAACAGGGGCGCCGGGGTGGCGCAGTCCGATTAAGTGATCGACTCTTAATTTCAGCTCAGGCCTTGATCTCTGGGTCCTGAACTCAAGCCCTGCGTTGTGCTCCGCACTGGGCCCGGAGCCTACTTAAAAACAAAACGAAACATAAATATGAAACTAAAAATACCAAAGGACATAGGACCACAGAATTAGAGGAGCAAATTTACATAAGATTATGCATATAGTTCTCACTTAATAAATTGTCAACATCACAAACAGAATTCACTGGGAAAATGTAAATGACCAAAACTGAGCCAAGAAATAGACAACCTCAGGCGGCCAAACAGCAGAGAAGACATCGAAAATGTCGTCAAAATACTACGTCTAAGAAACGTGGCAGGCCTAGCCATAAAGGCGAATGCTTTTTGTATATTCCAAGAAGAGATCCGTTGAGGATGTAATATAAACTCTTCCATAGGAAAAGATGGCATGCTTGCTGGCTTATCGTATGAAACAACATAACCCTGGCAGAAAAACCTGTTAAAATGTGGGAGGAAAAAAAATATACATTGATATTTGTGCAAATATAATACAAATACAGCTATAAATAGAGATTCGGAATGAAATATTAGTGCATCTCTTCAAGGATTCAGTATGGATAAGCCATCGTGGGTGGATAGACAAAAGGCATTTGGTTAAAATTAGCATTCGCTCGCAATCCAAACTCTTAGTAAACTAAGAATAAGACATTCATCCTCAACTTGATGAGGAGCGTGTCCTGGAAACTGGCACACGGCATCACACTTCAGCGCTGTCACGTATTCCCATTCGCCAGAAATAAGAAGTGAGGTCCGGTAACACCGTGGTTAGAGCAGTATTCAGGGTTGCTCTATCCAATGCAAGGAAATGCGAGACATGCATTTGAGACCAAATTGTTATTGTGTGCTGATTATATAACTGGCTAACAGAATCAACAACGAATACTTTCAAACAATCAGAATTTTATCATATAATATATTTAACTCTTTTCCCTTGTTTTGATGTACATGTATGGGGACTCCATAGGCAAAACAAAACAAAACAAAACAAAAAACCCAAAACAAAACCCACTGAGGCTCTTTCACCAAATTTACTACCATATGGTATGTGTGATATTTCAGTTTCTGCAAAGTTGGGTTAAACTTGACCCATCTTCAAACACAGAAGAGAATTTAGCTTCAAAATTATTTCACCTGTCACGGAGAAGTTTAAACAGGTCACGCCGGTTGCTATTATTTTGTCAGTAGCGTGCTCTCTTGGGTAGAATGGGCCTTTCAGTGGGTTGTAGGATGTCATTCTGAATTCTGCAAGTCTGGTGGCTGCTGCTCCCCTAAGAGGCATTAGCGGGACCCTCAGAGTTCACCTCCCAAGCTGACAGCCGTGCCCCTGTTGTCGATCTCTGCTAACACCACCCTTTTTGCTCAGACCACAGAACTATGGCAGCAAACAAGACTTTGGGGTGTGGTTGCACAAATACATTTTGCACTGAGCCTGTGTTTGCCTACAGTTGGCTCTGAGGGAGCCTCTTACCCTTAGGGACTGAGTTAACTCTTAGAGAATCTCTAAACCCTGTGATGCGAAGGAGCCCTGAGCCATGTTACAGTTCAAGCCTGAGGCACCAAAGAAGGTCCAACCTGTAGCTTCTAGGCCAGCCTAGAGAATGACCTGAACTTAGTTGCAATGACAACAGCATAGGAAATAAAATTCATGAAGGTATTTGTGAGAGCAACACAAATTGAATTGGAAAATATAATTATAGGGGCGCCTGGGTGGCTCAGTCAGTTAAGCGTCCCACTCTTGGTATTGGCTCAGATCATGATCTTGTGGGATCGGGCCCTGAGTTGGGCTCACGCTCAGTGGGGAGTCTGCTTGAGATTCTTTCCCTCTATGCCCCCCCTGCCCTGCGTGCTCACTCTATTGCTTGCTCGCTCCTTCTCTCTCTCTCTAAAATAAATAAATAAATCTTTTAAAATTTTTAAAAAATTTAAAAATTAAAAAGAAGAAAAAAAACACATGTAATTATAATCATTGCTGAATTAACCATGAGCATATCCACCAAGCAACTGAGGGATGATTTCAGAACCATTGGTAGTTTTCCTGCTATGCTCAGTCTTTTCTTCAAACACTCCTTCTAATAAACATATCCTATGGTATCCTAGAAAAAGGGGCTTGAAACTTTCTTGGGATGAACGATGTTCACACATGTGAAATATTTGTTTCAATGCCCATAATAGAACAATACAGTTAAGTTTGGGGAATGAATTAGAAAGAGGGCAAAACTTCAAAATAAATTTTAAAATTTCATGAAATCAGCTCATGGCAATTTGTGTCTGCGTTTTAAAATAGAGATAATTTACTGTGCTACTGAAAATAGCCTATGAAATTATAAGGGGATAACAAAAATTAAAAGATCAAGGGGGAAATGTTGCTATTCCTGGAGAAGAAAGCTGAAAAGGAATGCTGTTAAAAAAAAAAAATTGTCAGGGGCAAGGTCATGCTCGATAGCTATGGTACTAGCGCCACCCACTGTTCTAAGTATAAATTGCAGCTATGCCAGAGCCTATTCGTTCTGAATTTTCAGAATTCTTTTAAAACCTGCCCTTTCATGGCAGAAACAGGTGTTTTGTGTTGCTTTCACTATTTCCACTTACCTAAATCGTATTAAGAATCACTGTGCTAAGAGCTTTACATAGATCTTCTCATTTACTTGTCATAACAACTCTTATCAGGCTGGTAGTATTTTTATCCCCACTGGATAGATGAACAGAACAGAACTTAAGAGTCCCTAAATAACTTAGCCAAGGTCCCATAGGTGGTGATGGACAGAGCCAGGGGTAGAACTTTCTGATCAGCAATCAACCTCAAGGCTGCTGTTCTGCCTTTGCCTGCTTTATGGCTATGTTTTGGGATCTCCCCTGTAGGAGATCTTCCAGAATGTATGTTTCCATCACTTCAGCCTTGGCATATCAACTTTAGAAGAACTCACACAGAGGAATGAATTATTATAAAACACTATTAGGGCAAAAAAGAGGGTCTGCAGGATATTTTGGGTGGTCCTTCTTATTTTAATAAAAAAAAACGGGTATCAAGTTTCAGGCCTTTATGTGCCTTTGTACTAATTTGTGTGTCTGACAGTGATAACTTGTATTTGGATATTTTCAGATTACCGTAAGTGAGAGATAGGAAGATGGGTCAGATTTTCCCTGAAAGGCACCCCCTCTAAGACTAAGGATTCCACCACCAATGTATTTCTATCAGGGGGACAAGAATGGCTTATTGGTGCTTACTTTGTATAGAAGGCTTGTTATCAAACCTTCACTGGCTGTCATATGGAGATGCTAAAAACTCTTAGTACTATCTTCCAATGAATCCCCGGGTTGTGCTAAATGTAATGGTATTTTGTGTCCAAGGTTTGAAAACACAAAACGGAGAGAGGAGGAAGCAAATGGAAAAGTATAGACTGGATGAAGTCCAGGAGGGCAGAGGGCAAAAGTAGAGGGAGACACGGACAGGGTCGCAAATCCAACTGGAGGAGAGAAGCAAAATCAGGGAAGTGTACCCAGGAGCCAGGTCCTAGGAAAAGCAGAAGTTGGAGATCCAGTGTCAGCACGCAGCCACGAGCTGCACAAACGCCGAGTGATGTGGAGTTGAGACCAGTTGGAAGCCCACAGTGGGGACTCCATGACAGTGTGTTGGTTGTTAGGAGGACAGCTTTCAAATCAAGAGAGTCAACACCAGATGCTATTAGAGTCCCTTCAATTCAACGGCATAAATATTTATCCAGTGCCTTTGGAATGAAAAGCACTGTGGTAGTTGTGCACTGTGAGTAGTCAAAAAATCTGCCTCAACAGACCTCTTCCCCTGTTCTCTCTGCAGATTAGCACAGGTAGTATTTAACGCCATCTAGCGGTAAAGACCGGTAAAGCTCAATGGCTGAGTTCCAATCTGATTAAGCATGGTGCGCCCGAAAGCTACAGTTTAGTTACCTAGTTACAGCCTAGATTGGCATCTCCAAGCTGTGTAATGATTCCCGAGCCAGCATCCTACTTCTAGCCTGGAGAACCCTACTTCTTACGTGTGTGTATTAGTTGTAATTTTTTTTCTCTTTTTAAAAATTGTGGTTAAAAAACACATAACATTAAGTTTATTATCTGAATCATTTTTAAGTGTACAGCTCAGTTGCCTGAAGTATATTTACATTGTTGTGCAACAGATCTCTAGAACTTCCTCATCTTACAGAACTGAAACTCTGTACCCATTAAAACAAATTCCTCCTCCCTCCTCTCTCCAGCGCTTGGTCACCACCTTTCTATTTATTGATTACTTTAGAGACGTCATATGAGTTGAATCACACAGTATTTTTCCTTTTGTAACTGGCTTAGCATAATGTTCTCAAGGTTCCTCCAAGTCTTAGCATGTGACAGAATTTTTTTTCTTTTTTTTTTTTAAGGCTGCATAATATGTGCTTGTATATACCACATTTTCTTTATCCGTTCATCCATTGATCACATCTCTTGGCTGTTGTGAATGCTGCAATGGGCCTGGTGCTTATTTTTTAAAAACCCAAACTACCCCACCTAGAGGTTTAGCAGTCTACGGAGTGTTGATGGAAACAGAGGCAGAAAGGTGATGGGTTGCAGGCTAAGTGTCTCAGGAAGCAGAGCATGTAGCAGAATTGTTGGCTGCCATGCCTCACCGCCTGTACCTTTCACTTAGAAGAAAGTGTAACTGTTGGTATGACCCCTTGGGTTTACAGAAAGACAAACTTGCAACAAAGGGCTGGAACTTCTCTTCAGTGACTCATGCCGGTCACATAGCTCAGATCTCTAGTGTCCTTGTATGTCCCCCAGAGATTTCATGGGAGTCATCCTCATCTGCTTCCGACATGGACACATGTGTGCTTTGTCCAATTCCACAAAGGAAGGCATGCTAGAGGGGAAGAAAGAACACGGATTCTGAACTCTGGCCTCTGAGGATACTCGTTTTAGTCCATTGTTTTTAAACTTGGGAAAATCATTTAAATTCTTCGAATTTCAGCCTTCTCATTTATCAAATGAGGATGATAATGCAGACTACAAATTTTTGGTGAGGATTTAATGAGAGTAATTGTCAATTCTAAAAAAAAGTGTTATATAAACATTGACTATATTAGTTTTAGTGAATATCAGTATAATAACATTTGTAGCAAATTTCTGTTTCAACTTGTTGTCATTTAGCTGCTTTCTTTTTATAACTCAGAGGATAGCACGCTTTCTTTATCATATGTCTTTCAGGGTTTTGAAAAGTAAGTTCTCTCCACTCAAATTCAAGTGGAAAAATACCTGTCTTCCCTGAGGTTTATAGCTCCTTTGAATACAGAAATAGTTACTCAAAATTTATCAACTCATGAAAATGTTTGTGGGAAGTGCCAGAAATTGCTGGTTTTTCCTGGATGTCTATTCCCTCTACTCCTTCAATAACAGAACTCCTGTTTTTTTAGCTGGACACATAGCTGCCTAGAATAAAGATTAGTGTTTCTTAGCCTCTTTTGTGGCTAGCTGTGGTTAGGTATGGCCAATTGAAATTGGGTCTGCCTACATATTTTTTAAGACAAAAAGAAAAAAAAAGTTAATATAGGCAATTAGCCCATTTCAAAATAATTGGAAGAGGGGGTGGCAGAAGGCTGCCATCTGAACTACTAAGTTCCAGAATATTCTGTCATTGCTGCAGTCCATCTTGGAGCATGACGTGGAAGCCAAGGGATCATCCTGGGTCCCTGATGAATGCAGAGTTCTCAAATCAGACCCTTGGGTCACTTATTTCTAGGCATGTTTTATGTGCAAGAGAAAGTTCCTTCTTGTTCATGCCACCATTGCCTGGGATTTTCTGTCACTCAGAGTGGAACCAAACTATAACTGATACAAGTTTGATAACAGTCATGGTTATTACTCACATGGTATTTTTAGATATACTACTTAAAAAAAATCCACACCACACATTGTTATCTGTGCCTAGGATATGGCAGACACTGTTAGCCTAATTAAGCAGAAGAAACCACTTGAATATTTACATAGAGGGGTACCAGTGCAGGGGATTGGTGACCTAGAGGCTGGGAGAGCCCAAGGGAGGACGGTGAGCTAATTTAGGGGTTATCAACAGCTGCTACCACCACTGGGTCCAAGGGACAGAGGGAAATGATATAGATTATATCATTGTTCCCATTTATTCACTACGCTCCCAGGTTTGTATGTCTTGCCTCATGGATATGTGACTTGCTTGGCTAAGAAAGTGTGAGCAGAAGTGATAGACACTTACAAACAGCTGGCATCACAGTCTTTCTGACAGCTGGGCAGCTTGATAAGTAGGCAGCACTGGGCTTGGAGTCAGGACATCTGTATTAAATTCCTGGCTCGGCCACTTACCACCTAATAGATCTTGGGTCAATCACTGGGCTTCACCTGAAGGCAATTTCTTCACTGGGGAAGTGGGCTCTGTGATGGTTTTATACTGATCTGTCAGTGTCCTTTTATCCTGCTACCATATACCTTGGCTCAACCATACAACAACGGTCCCTTAAAGGAGGAATTCTTGTCCCTAGATTGAGTACTTTATTTTCCCTGTTCTTTGACTAAACATTGTCTTTGTCCTGGTACTTATGCACCAAGCAGGGTTTTTTTGTTTGTTTGTTTGTTTTCTGCTAAGAATGACTATTTCTTCTATCAACCAAAGCACTGCAAAGTCGACTCATTCCAATTTTTAATAGAACGATTCCATTGGCTGGGAAAAAGAGTGTCAGTTTCAGGAATGATTTGGCAGGTGCAGGAAAAACCTCAGCACTCTAGGGCCTCAGACAGATGCAGATCCTTTCAAGTGGCGCTGAGTGTTGTGATAAAGCAGTTTTCAAAAAGGAGCTGTAATGCAATCTTTTAGTCCCCCACCTCCCCCCAACTACACTTCCAAACTCCCAATTGGGCTTGTCACCTGCCCTGCCACCACCTTCTTTTCCTCCTTTTCATTGGAAGAAAGATTGTATTTCACTTGAGTTACTCCAACCAGATTTCCTGGACTGACTACCAAGGACATCTCTGGTGGTTTTAAATCCTGCACACAGTTGTGATAAAAGTGAAGGGGTAAGGGTGAAGAGTGCCATTTTAGGTGATCACCAGTAAGTCTGAGAGTTGTGGTGCTTTCCAAATCACTATATCAACATTCATTAACGATGTGCTTACAAGTCATCCTGCTAGGTACTTCTGAAGTGTAAAGTCCCAGCACTGGGGAAAACAGTCACCCCAAAGAATGGTAGAGAGGAGATGGGATGAAGGAAGGGAGGTCTCTTGCCTACCTGGCTGAGACAGAGCTATGCCCATCTTTCCTAGGCACCGTCTTGGAATCTCTTACCAATCCTACCTGATGGCCACACTGATTTCTAAATAAAAGGCCACGAGTGGGGCCATCACCCTCTCACAGGGCCTAGATTGCTCAGAGATATCCATATGCACAGGTGTCAGCTTGATCCCTAGGCCAACCTCCCTGGGCAGCACCACGGTGGGTGGGATGGCAGAAAGTTCTTCAGGTTGAAAGTCTTTCAAAACAGATTATCATGTCTGATAATCCCGTGTTTGGGTTTCCATGACAATGGATCTTCCTGCAGTTTTTCCAGCCTGGTTAAAACTTTTAAAATGAATACATGCAAAATCAAAATATGGCCTTCCCTGCTTTCACCAAGGAAAGAGGGTGGGATTTCATCCCACTTCCCACCTTTCCTCCACCAACAGGCTTACATCTGTTTGTTTCTATTTCTTTAAATTTTTTTTAAAGTAGTAAAAGTAATACACACGGAGTGTGTTCGTTTCCTGTTACTATTGTGCAAATGACCACGAACTGAGTGGCTTGAGACAACACAAACTTACTATCTTCGGGTTCTGCAGGTCAGAAGTGCAAAATGAATCTCAGGGGCTAAAATCTAGGTGTCAGCAAACCTGTATTCCTTTTGGAGACTGTAAGGGAGAATCCTTTTTGCTATGTTTTCCAGCTTCTAGAAGGCTCCTCGGCTCCTGGCTGCTTCCTCCTCAAGATCTGTCGCTTAATCACATCTGCGAAGTCCCTTGTGCCATGTACATACAGTACCATAGTCCCAGGTTCCAAGGATGAGGAAATAGACATCCTTGGGGATCACGTTGCGTCTACCACACTTATTAAAAAGATAATAAGTAGTATAGAGAACATAAAATAAAAAGTCAAATCGTGCCCCAAGTAATTTTTAATTGCGTCTGTTGTAAGTTCTTCTGCTTGTTTGCTACCAAACTCTAAACAGCATGCTTGCATATTTCTAGTTCTTGGTTGGTAAACTTTAAAAATATCTGTTAATATTTTTACCTGTTGATAAATACTGTTGATAAATTCACCTCTCTTCTTTTGCCCCTCAGCATTTCCTTATTCCTCCAATTAACTGACTTGACATTGACTTTTGACATTGTTTATTGATTATCCATAAGTAGGATGCGAGAGTTCCTGTATTTATATTTTCCCCCATGTTTCCTCCTACTCCTCTATGCTTGGCTTGTCAGTGATATCATCAGTTTTTTATTGTCAAGGATTATTTTTCTGTAATTAAGTCTTCCATGTGCTTTGTTTATATGTCTATAGATTAATTCTCAAATTAAACATAGTGATTCCAATATGATAATTCTGAAGGCATTAATCAGTGAAAAAAAATAGCATGATCAGACCTATAGAAAAGGAAATGCAATCCTACATCCCTGAAACTGTACCTCTTGGAGGAAAAAATTCCAAGCATCAAGGCCAATGGAATCCCCCCACTCACCCCAGCAACTACTCAAAATTGGCTCACGTTTTAATTTGCCTCATAGAGACCTGTGACCTCCTTGGACACCTTTTGTTTTACTGGGGACTGTACTGCTTTTATTATTTTCATGTTCACAGGAAAGAAGAGTGAAATCTTAGCTTCGTATTCAAAATATATATTGAATGAACTCCACTTTTTTTTGTTTTTGTTTTTTTTTTTCAAAGAGACTTCTAACTTCCTGATTTAATTTGAGCTACTTTTTTTCAAGGCAAGCTGCATAAAATCATTCCAAGAATCTCTTCTTTGCACTTTTGAATGCATTATACTATTCTTTAGATTATATATGTTCTTGCTTGGAATCCTTTTCCATTTTGCTAAAATAACTCCTCAAATAATTTTTTCTAGAAATGATATAATGGAGGTTACCTTTCTGGATCCTTGCTTGTTTGAAAGTGTTGATAATCATTTCTTACGTTCAGTTGAGAGTTTGGCCAGGAATAGAATTCTCAGTGCCCAATTTTCTCTCAAAATCTTGACGTTATCATTTGACTTTCTTGTAGTGTTCATTGTTGCTGATCAGTAATCTGACACCAATAGGTTGCTTTTTCTTCTTAAGACCTTTTTTTTTTTCTCTTCGGGAAATTTTGGGAATTCTTTTTCTTTTTTTTTTGAAATGCTTTAATTTTACTTGGTTGTGTCTAGGTTTAGATTTTTTTCCCCACTCATCTTGCTTAATTCCTAGTGCTCCTTTTATTTATTTATTTATTTTTTTTTTAATTTTGGGGGTGGAGAGGGGCAGAGGGAGAGGGACAGAGAGAATCTTAAGCGGGCTCCACGCTGAGGTGGGGCTCCATCTCACCACCTGAGATCATGTTCAGTGCTCCTTTTAAACTAGAGGACCCACGTCTCTTCAGCTTTCCCCGACTCAGGGCATTTTTCTTCTATTATTTCTTTGATTATTTCCTCCATTCATTTTCTGTTCTCTATTCTAGAATATCTGCCATATGGGAGCTGGACCATCTGGATTCAGCTTATAGGTCTTGTATCTTCCTTAGTACTTTTGCTTTAATTGCTGTAAGGTTTTTCTAATATTAGCTCTCAGGACTCTAATTTGGATTTTATCTCTTTTATTATTTGGCCTAACTATTAAATGTTTTATTTTGATATTTGTGCCTTTAATTTGTGAGAAATCTTTGTTCTTTTCTTGTGTGCCCTCTCCATTCTTGTTTCACAGGGACCTGTTCTTGTTTTATGGATGTAATAACCTTTTGGATTTCCATCAGGATATTAATTAGATTTTAAATATTTCTCTTCTGTTTACTAAGCAACCTATTCTCCCCAGTCACTGCTTGTTCACACGATTCTTCTTATTTGTCCACTGCAAAGGAAACAGTGTGCCTAATAGGTTGAGAACAAAAAGGAGAGTGAGGGAAAAATCAGGTCAAGGGGCCTCCAGTGGCCAGTTTACATATGACATGATAAGCACGTTAGATCTATTTTATATGTGATAGGAGCCATTGGAACTTTGAAGTCAGGAAGCAATGTGATTTGGTATCAGTCTGTAAGGTCACTTTGACCACTGACTGGAGAAAAGACTGAGGATTTGAGTTGATGAGCAGTTAGGAATCACGGGATCCATCCACATCTGAGAAAGGAATGGGGCTCGCATGAGTTGGTATGTTGTCACAGTTCCCATTTCCTCAAGGGCAAAAGTTCCTGGAAAAGTAGGTCCATGGAGACAAGCGGCAGGAGTTGGGGACACAGCTGTTGAGAACAGTCTGATTGGATGGGATGGTGGGGCGGGGGGGAGCAGGGAGGTCATGGCCATGGGTTCTGCTGTTCATTCTATCTGGTCCATTTTCTACTAATTCAATTTCTGAAAATTCAGCTCTGGACTTGCTGAGATGATAAGGAGAGGTGAGGTAGGAGCAAGTGGGCTTGAAAAGGAAGGAGACAAAAGAAGGCAATCTCATGCAGTGATTTGGGGGAACAATACCGTTCCAAGTCCCCTGGGTTGCTGGATCAGAGTTGACTATGCATTCTAAAGGTTTCAAAAAGTTGACAACTTTCTGAACTCCTCAGCATTGTTCCAGGTCAGAGAGGATCTGTGTCATAAAGTGGGAGGAGACAATTATAGTAGTTTGAATACCAGCTCTATTATTTGTTATTCTGTAGCCTTGTGTTTAACTTCTTAAACATCTCAATTTTCTCATTGTAAAACTGAGCTCATAAGACCAACCTCACATAATTGATGTAAAATTTTAGACGAGATCGTGTATGTAAAGTGTGCATATAGTGAATGCAAAATTTAGCATTTTATTTAGATTTACTCATTTTTTCATTCATCCGTACATTTATCACTACACAAGCTTGATGATAATGTTAACCATAAGAACAGTCACAAGCATTAAGTAGTGATAACTGTGCCAGCCATGATTATAAATCCTCTATAAATTAACTCATTTAATAATCATGATAACCCTAGGAGGGAGAAAGTGCTCTCTATCAAACAGTATTGGCTAGGTAGCACTGTGGTAATAAGCAAGCCCAAATTTCAGTGCTTTCAACAACAATGGTTCATTTCTCACGCGAATTTCATGCTGGCTGTGGGTCAGCTGTAGCTCGGCAGCCCTTCCTCACTCTGGTGTCAAGGTCAAGGTCAGCCCTTATTTTGGTCTCATCGCAGAGGGAAAAGAGGTGGCTGAGCCAGGTAACAGTTCTGAACACTTCTGCTCAGACGTTGCCCATCACTGCCTCTTTCATTCTCTTGGCCGGCTGGTAGGGCCACGTCTACAGGAAGAATACAACAAAGGAAATTGGAAGGGATCTTTGCTTTGTGGGTGATGAAACTGAGACAGAGAGGTCAAGCAACTTGCCCAAAGAGACACAGCTAGTAAGTGGTAGGATTGAATCCCAGGGGTCACACAAATAGTAGAAACGAACATTACTTCTCTGTTGTAGGCCCTGTTCCCCTTTCAAAATCCTTTCACATTAGTTCTGGAACTTTTTAGGGAATGTCTGATGTGTGTTCACAAACAGATCCTCTCCGCCCTGACCAGTTGGTGAGGTCTCTGCAATATAAAAAGCCACATAAAGTTATCTCCCAGGTGTCATCTCTTTTTGATATTGAATTGCTACCTACTTTAGACTCCTTTGCTACTGATTCACTGGTACCAAAGTTGCTGGGGCCCATCAGGACTATGAGGTTTTCAGCTTGGAGTTCAGAGTGTGGCTGCTGGTGTCCGTTCTGTGGGCACTGCTTTGGCCCCATGCCTCCGAGGTGTGTGCTTGGGCATGGTGGTTGACACCCCTGAAGTCATGCTGTGCCATCGTCCTTTACTCTGGACCCAAAGTACCATTGGCTTTAGCTCTCGGTATATCATAGTGATTTTTTTTTTAAGATTTTTTTTGTTTATTTTAGAGAGAGAGAGAGCATGCATGAAGGGGGTGTGGGGGAGGGGCAGAGGGCGAGGGAGAGAGAGAATCTCAAACAGATTCCCCACTGAGCACAGAACCCAATGTGGGGCTCAATCTCATGATCCCAGGATCATGACCTAAGCTAAAATCAAGAGCCGGACACTCAACCAACTGAGCCACCCAGGTGCCCCTCATAGTGATTTTTTGAATTATGTTTTTATTTTTGGAAAGGTATAATGTTCATGTTATAACAAATACTATATAATAACATATATAACATATAATCTGACTTCCATTCTTGCCTACATGTGCCCTATTCCCCCTTTCCAGGATAAACACTTACATTAGTTTCTATTATTATTATTATTATATTATAATTATTCTGATATTATTATTCTATTATATATAACTTAAATTCTTCTGGAATTTCTTAATAAAAATTAGCATTGTATTTTTATCTCCTTTTCTTATGCAAAAGGCAGCATACTGTGTATTATTCTGGATAATTATAGATCATATTTGGTCCCTCCAAAACTTATGTTAAAGTCCTAAGCTCCAGGGCCTATGAATATGGCCTTATTTGGAAATAGGGTATTAGTAGATGTTAAGATGAGGTCTTTAGGGTAGACCTTAATCCAATATGATTGATGTCCTTCTATGAAGAGGAAAATTTGGTCACAGACATAGAGGGAGAATTCTGTGTGATGACAGAGGCAGAGACTGGGGTAACGCACCTGCAAGTCAAGGAAGGCTAAGCATGGCCAGCCAAGAATAGAAGCTGAAAGAGGCAAGAAAGGACCCTTCTTTTGAGACTTTAGAGAGAGCGTGGCCCTGCCAACCCCTTGATTTTGGACTTACAGCCTTCAGAGCCGAAGACAATATATTTCTGTTGTTCTAAGCCACCTAGTTTGTGGCACTTTGATAGCACAGACATAGTGAACTAGTACTTGTACTTTGCTTTTTTTCACTTAATTATAGCAGAGATTTTTCTAAAGCAGTACTAAAAGTTTCCTGTTGTGAAAAATGCCACACAATATTCCATTATGGATTACCATAATTTATTTACCTTGCTCTACTGATGAATACTTGAGTAACTTTTGGTTTTTTTACTGTTACAAACAATCTTGCAATGAATAACCATTTTCTTTTTTCTCTTCTTTTTTTTTTTTTTTTACTTTTAGAGAGAGACAGAGTGTGCGTGTGCAAGCAGGGAGGTGGGGTGGGGGTGGGCTGGTGGGGAGGGGCAGAGGGAGAATAAATTTCCATATATTTTGGTTAATGTCTGGACTTTTTATTCTGTTCTATTTATCTGTTTATTTGTATCCTAATACCAAGATATTTTAATTTTTGTGTTTTAAAAACATGTTGTCATATTTAGTATGGCAGTTCTTCATTCACTGCTTTGTTGTGTGTGTGTGTTTCCCCAAAAGTGTTCTGGTTCTTGCTTTCTTATTTACATATATAATGCGTAGAATGAGCTTCTCCAAGAAGTTTAGTTTATAAGCAGAGTTTCCATTTTCACTAACTACATTCTCTTTCTTTAGGTTTTAAACAATTTTGGGTGCTCCTTCCTTCTGATGACTGAGGTATCATCACAAATCCAAACTTCACATACCTCCCTTTCTTCCCTAGGATGAGTACATCCTGACAGCCTCTTGGACTCTAACGTGCCCTACTTCTGCCTTGGACCCTGCATCCAACAGTCTGAATCCTATCACTGTCACAGTTCAGGCTTGAGCAGGACCTGGATGAAGACATACTCATTCATGCTGCCAGCATCTGTTAGCACCTTCTTGAATAATAACAATCTAATAAGAAATGACTAGCCCTATGAGAAAAAAATTATGAATTTTTTCTTTTTTTTTTAAGATTTATTTATTTGAGAAAGAGAGAGAGTGTGAGTGGGGGGAAGTGCAGAGGGAAAGGGAGAGAGAGAATCTTCAGACTCCCTACTGAGTGGGGCTCAATCCCAGGACCCCCGAGATCATGACCTGAGCCAATACCAGGAGTCGGATGCTTAACCAACTAAGCCACCCAGGTGCCCCATGAGCCACCCAGGCACTCTGAAAGTTATGAAACTTTTCTGAAGGAAATAGATAAACATACAAAGACATATAAATAAAAACATTCTGTTCCTGGAAGGGACCATTTAATGATATTTTTCTCTAAATCAATTAATCATCTGATGCATTCCAATAAATATACAGGTGTGATTCTTTCCTAACTTGAAGTGGTATTTTAAAGGTCCTCTGGAAGAATAATAGAGAGAGAGCTTCACAAAAATTTTGTAATGGAGAGTACTGAGTAAAACATCTTTTAAAGTTATAGTAATTAAAATAAAGTGGTAGTAATGGAATAATTGGAATAAAAGATAGGACCTAGAAAAGGGCCAATTATGAACACTTGGTTTATAATGAAAAGACATTTCAAATTAGATGAGGAAGTATAAAGTGTGCAAAAAAATGGTAATATTGAGATACAAGTTGAGCCACTTCAACAAAACACCAGAAATACAGCTTACAGTGTTGCTGCTCCATGTGTGGTCCACACACTATGTGTTTGGGGTCCATGAAGAGGTAGGTCGAAACTAAGTGTGAGCATTTAGAAACTTTTATGGGGATTTGACCTTGCTGTGCCCTTCAAGTGCATGATCTCTGTCTGAAAAGAGTATACTGCATTATGGAGGTTGAGAATGCATGGTGTGTGGTGAAGGTCATGGGCAGAGGACGCTATTACAACATGTGATATTTAAATTTCAGTTTGAGAAAATGTAATGATTTAAAACATTTTTGAAATTTTAGTAATTAATAATTATTAATACTTATTATATTATTAAAGTATTAATAATTGTTCTATTTCTTAACCAGGCCTTTTTAAATTCATTGTTGAACCTTATTAGCTTAATGAAGTACATTTTTATTATTTATTTTTCTAGCTTTAAAACAACACTGACTTCAGAAAAGGTATAGGACTAATACAAAGCACGTCTGTATTCACCCAGATAGCCCAGCGGTTAACATTCTACCACATTTGTCTTGTCATTCTCTCTTTCTCTCTCTCAGTGTACAGACATGGCAGGTGATACTTTCTGAAATAACCAGAGCAATAGGTCACTGCTCCATATGCTCTTCTAGAACCTTGCCACTCCTCATCAAGAAGTGGGGTCTGTGTCCTCTGTTCTTAACTTGCGTGGGTACGTGACTGATGTAAACAATGGCGTACAACATAAGTGAGGTTATGTGACTTCTCAGGTTGGGTCATAAAAAGGATACACCTTTGGCCTGGTTATCTTTCTTGAGATACCCTAGGACGCAACTGTCATTTTGTGAGAAAGCCCAGGACATACGGCTAGGCCACATAGAGATTTTCCAGTCAACAACATCAGGATCAGCTTGGCTGACAGCCAACATCAACCACCAGACAAGGGAGTGATGATTTAGCCCCCAGCCCTCAAATCTTCCAGCTGAGGTCACAGACATCACGGGACAGAGACAAGCCTCCTATGATGTCTGAATTCCTGACCCACAGAGTCCGTGAGCATAATAACTGGATGTTCTATGCCACTAAGATTTGGGATAATTACTCAGCTATAATAAGCAGAACAATACATTAATAATTTTTTTTTTCCTGAGTCATTAGGGAACAAATTACAGATATGAAGCCATTACCTATTAATGTTTCCTACAAGCAAGGACAGCCTCCTGCATAACCACAGAGCAGCCATCAAAGTCAGGATATTAACATTGAGACAACACTCACTTCTAACCCTTAGATCCCATTAGCATTTCACTGACTGTCCCCAAAATGTCTCAAACAGATTTAGGATTTAATCCTCAATCACATGTTGTATTTGGTTGTTTTACTTAATCTGGAACTATTCCTCAGTCTTCAGTTGGCTTTTCTGACCTTGACAATTTTGAAAGGTGCAGGCAACTTACTTTGTAGAATGTTCTTCGGTTTTGGTTTGTCTGATATTTCCTCATGATTACATTCAGGTTGTTTAATATTTTCAGGAATATCACAGAAGTAATTCTGTGTTCTTCTTAGTGCATTATATTAGGAAACACACTTTGAACATTTTTCACTTGGTTAAAATTATGTCTGCCATGTTTCTCTATTGTAAAGTTAATAAATATTTTCTACTTAATATTTTGTGTAAATTTCCTGTTCTTCAGCAAAATTAACCCCACTGGTTTTAGTGTCCATTGGTGATTCTTTGCTTTAATCAGTTATTACTGTTGTGGCTGCTAAATGTTGATTTCCTAATTCCATTATTTCTTCTACATGTATTAATTGACTTTCTATTACAAATGAGAGTTTTCCTGTCTTGTGGATGTACATAGGACTCATGATTCTTATTTTACTCAATGCATTAATCTGTTACTTAAGCATTATTTTACGCTCAGATTGTCCAACGTTGGGTCATTGTGATACGTTTTCTTCATTCTTTGGGCACTTCCTTTCACTCTGGCACAAAAAGGTGTTCTAGACCATAGCAACAAAGCCCATTGGCCAACTCCAGTCTACCAGCTGCTTTTGTACATACAGTTTGAGTATTGTCTATTCTACCTCCACACTCCTGCAGCTGAGTTGTACAGTAGGTGTATATATGCCAAAGTTGTTGTACCATTTTACATTCTCACCAGCAGTGTACTACAGTTCCAGGCGCTACACATCATTGCCAATATTTGGTACTGTTGATCTTTCTAATTTTTAACCATTCTAATGAGTATATAGTTGTATTTCATTGTGGTTTTAGTTTGCATTTCTCTGATGACTGGCTATGTTGAGCTTATGTTCATGTATGTATCAGCCATTTGGATATCTGTTCAAGCCTTTTTTTGAAAAATAAGGTTATTCATGGGACGCCTGGGTGGCTCAGTTAAGTGTCTGCCTTTGGCTCGGATCATGATACTAGGGCCCTGGGATTGAGTCCCGCATCAGGCTCCGTGCTCAGCGGGCAGCCTGCTTCTCCCTCTATCTGCCACTCCCCGCTGCTTGTGCTCTCTCACTCTAGGAAATAAATAAATAAAATCTCTAAGGAAAAAAAAAAGAAAAATTAGGTTATTCATCTTTTTATTACTGAGTTGTAAGAGTTCTTTTTTTTAATCGTACTTGACACTGAATGTTATAGTATTAGTTTTGGGTGTACAACAGTGATTTGACAATTCTATACATTATGCAATGCTTACTAAAATAAGTGTAATTACCATCTACCACCATATAAAATTATTATAATACTAACTGACTATTCCCTATGCTATTACTTTTCATCTCCATGATTTATTTATTTTATAACTGGAAGTTTGCACATTTAAGAGTTCTTTATATATTCTGATACAAGTTTTTTTTCAGGTATGTATTGTAAATGTTTTCTCCCATTCTGCAGCTTATTTTCTTATTGTCTTAATGATGTCTGTTGTAAAGAAAACTATTTTTTTTATGGTCTATGTTTTTATGTCCTATCTAAGATTTTCACCTCTGTTCCTCTTCTATAAACTTTGTAATTTTTTTTATTTAGGTTTATGATACAATTCTAATTTTTGTAATGACGTGAAGTGGGTTAATAGTTTTTAAAAATACAGATATCCAGTAGTTCTAGCAGCATTTATAGAAAAGACTTTCCTTTTACCCATTGAATTGCTCTGACATGTTTGGGGAAAATGAATTTACCAAATATAAGGGGATCTATTTCTGGAGTCACTGTACTGTTTCAGTGATCTTTATGTCTATTCTTTTACCAAAATCTTAATTTTTGAATTTTTATCTTAAATATTATAGCTTTATAGCACACCGTGAAATCAGATAGTTTTATCCAACTTTCTTCTTTTTAAAAATGGCTTTTGCTCTTCTAGGTCTGCAGCAATTTTCATTATAGATTTTAGAATTAACTTGTTGATAGCAACCAAAATGCCTGCAGGAATAGAGATCAGGACTGCACTGACTCTATAAATGAATCTGTGAAGAATTAAGAATGCTGATTTTTCCAATCCATGAACATACCATATTGCTCCATTTAGGTCTTCTTTAATACCTCAGAGCAATGTTCCAATTTTTCCAATGAAGAAGTCTTGCATGTCTCTTGTTAACTTTAATGTGCCAAATTTTTATAATTTTTCTATGTTGTTTGTTATTACTATATTTTTTGGAATATAATCTTATTATTATTATTTTTTTTTTTTAAAGATTTTTTTATTTATTTATGTGACAGAGAAACAGCCAGCGAGAGAGGGAACACAGCAGGAGGAGTGGGAGAGGAAGAAGCAGGCCCACAGCGGAGGAGCCTGATGTGGGACTCGATCCCGGTACGCCGGGATCACGCCCTGAGCCGAAGGCAGACGCTTTAACGACTGCGCTACCCAGGCGCCCCTTATTATTATTTTTTTAAAGATTTTATTTATTTATTTGACAGAGACAGCCAGCAAGAGAGGGAACACAAGCAGGGGGAGTGGGAGAGGAAGAAGCAGGCTTCCAGCGGAGGAGCCTGATGTGGGGCTCAATCCCATAACACTGGGATCACGCCCTGAGCCGAAGGCAGACGCTTAACGACTGCGCTACCCAGTCGCCCCTAATCTTATTATTATAGACTCTAATAATAAAATATTTGGGGCCTATCTTTGCTTTTTATTCATTTCATGTTTTCTAGGGATTTAATTTTATAAAATTTTTCAAAAGAATCAGTCTACTAGAGATTGTCCTTCACCACAGATAGTGCGAAAAGCACTTGTCTAGAGATAACAAGCTGACATTTGGTCAATGCTTTCAGTTTTCATCATCTTCCAAGCATTTCTGGAAAGGGGACATAAAGAGCCACAGCAATACATGCCTGACTGTTTTGGAAAAATGCTCTGGAAGTGTCACATATCAATCCTGCTCATATCCCCTGACCATACCTTGCTGCAAGGGAGGCTGGGAAATGTAGCTTTAGCTGCCGTACATGAGCTGGGGTACATGAGTCCAGTTATAGCTATTACTATGGAAGAAGGGGAACATGGATATGGATATAGTGGGGGAACAACTGGCATTCTGTCACTGTTGAAGCTTCTGGATACCTAAATGTTGACCAGCTCCTATCTTTCAATGTCATGAAATTACTCACACCTCCTCAGATGAGACATTTCAACAGGCTGGGATCTCAAGCTCTAATGCGTTCTCCTTCATCAAGTTTGGATGTGGCTTCTCCTGACCTGATGACCTACTGTGGAGCAGAGTCCCATGTACAGTTAGTTACCAGTCCCGGGGAAGGAGTACGAGTACTTGGAGGATCATCACGGTGCCAACCACCAGGAATAGATGGTTCAAACACTTCTGCCCGTTGCATCTTGGTATCAAAGTGGCCAAGGAAGACAGCACTAAATGAAACAATGCTTTACTTACATGGAATGGGGACAGAGCAAGATTAGGTTCAGTAGTGTACCAGAGGGTCTCTCCCAGCAGTGATACAGGGCAGTTGGCCTCTGCTGACCCCTCTTGTGCCACAGTTGAGGGAACTCTGTTCCTTTCTCATGGAGGACAGATACAACAATGGGCTTGACCAGGTGTCATTTGACACACATGCTTTAAGCAGAGACAACAGAGTACTTATTGAGTCTGAAACAAGAAAAGATACTCTCACACAGGGCGATAAGCCTGCACAGACCATGTGGGTTCTTTATCTCTTGGTAGGAAGTGTTCCAGGCCCAAGGCTGGTTTCTATGCAACAGACTGGGGGTGGGGGGAGAGGACAGGCGGAGGGTGGAAAGACTGCAAGCATGAGGCTGCCTTCCCCAACACTCATGAAACAAAGAACACAGGTTTGTATCCCTTCTAAAGATGCACATTGAAATGGTAGACTAGGTCAAGGACAACTGCAATAAAATCCTTATTTGGAAAAGAAAAGAATTGTAAACACCAGCCAATTCTCAAAGAACCAATTGTGAAGGCTCCTTGCCTTAGCAGTAGAGTGACTTTTTAAGACAGACTCTGGTTCTGTTCTCTGGGCAGAACTCTTTTATCTGTTGTTCTCTCTCTCTCTCCCCTAGTTCTATAATGAAATAGACACTTCGAGTCTGGCCCACTTAAAGTCTGTGTCACACATACAACTTGCTTTTTGCTAGTACAGGACATACTGGGCTCCTCGTCAAGGGAAACAATCCAAAGTCTAATTGATCCATTCCATCTGGGTCAAAGCCCAGCATCTTGGGTGGATACACAGACTTTTCCATGGTGTGTTGGAGGCTTTATCATCCGGCTAGGAAGTAGCACCCGCCATTCCTCTCCCATCTCACTGGCTAGAACTTTTCATGTGGACACAACTGGCTGAAAGAGAATAGGAAATGTAGACTTGAGCTGAGTAGCTCTGCCCTCACCTAAAATTTAGGAGTCCTGTTATTAAAGATGTAGATGAAGGATACTTGGGAGCAATTAGTCAGTCTTGGCCACACTCAGGCATGATTTTTCTCTTCTACACCATACTGGTCCAGTCATGGAACTCAGTTTTCATGACTCAACAGACGCACAGAAACACATGCACACTCATACAAAGCTTTTGTTGGTGATAACAGATGACTTACTCAGTTTGGGGAAGACAGATGCTGCTTATGTCACAAATGATGGAAATTATACTATCACTCCTTCCGCCTTCTTGTTCTTCAAAGACCCTCATCCCTTTCACAATGTTTCTCAGCCTCGCTTCTGCTTTTCCCTTTACTTTGTCTGCTCTATATTTCAGATTTACTACTCAGTCCTATTGGTGAGTGCTTTAGCTTCCTTTCTGTGTCCTTGACACTTCTAAAGCCCTGACAGTCTCACTTTCCCTCAAGTGATATTACTAAGGGATTTTGCTAAAGGAAGACAGTTTTCCTTTAAAAGGAATTCAAGGATCAAGTGTCAAAATTATGATTTTTCTTTTACCCTGCTCAAGTTTTATGTGTTAGAGAAGGGACTGGAATGAAAAAAAATGTATAAAATATGTACAATACATATAATTGCATAGTGAGATTATGGAAATTTCGCTTTTTTCTATTATTTTACAAATGTATTATTACAGAAATAGTTTTCCTTTGTAATCTGAAACATGGATTATGTTAGATAGATTGTGTTAAGAAATCAATAATTTTCTCCTGAAAATCGGTAAACCTGTGGCATAAACTATATTCAGCCCAGCTTCCTATCTGCTTTCTGTAGGTAAGAAAAGAGAAAAGATCACGCAATAATAGCTAACATTCATTGAGTGCTTACTACATTGTAGGTAATTTACTACATACTGTATATGAATTAACTAACCGAATACTTATTTTTTTAAAATATTTTTTGAGCATATTACTACACTATTGATTTTATTTTTTTTTAAAGATTTTATTTATTTATTTGACAGAGAGACAGAGACAGCCAGTGAGAGAGGGAACACAAGCAGGGGAATGGGAGAGGAAGAAGCAGGCTCCCAGTGGAGGAGCCTGATGCGGGGCTCGATCCCATAACGTCTTGATCACGCCCTGAGCCAAAGGCAGACGCCTAACGACTGAGCCACCCAGGCGCCCCCTAACTGAATACTTATTATGACCCTAAAAAGTAAGTACTATTTTTATTATTTTCATTTCATAGGTAAGGAAGTATAGAGAGGTCAAGTTTCTTGTGCAAGCTCACACAGCTAATAATAATAATCAAAACACTTGGTGTGCTTATTACATGCATTGTTTTATGAGATATATGTATATTAATACAATTTAGTTCTTACCTGAATGCTGTGTGACAGATATCATGCTGCCCATTCACAGATGAGTACACTGAGGCCCAGAAAGTTTTAGAAAGTTGCCCAAGTTTACACAGCTAGTAAGTGGCAAAAGATTTGAATCTGGAAAGTCTGGGTCCAGGCCCATGCTCCTAAACATTAATATTCACTACACGAACCTCATTGTAAAACTAACAAGTTTACTCTCGAACAAAGGTGTCCTTGCAGAGATTGCCTTTTGAATACCAACGTCAGGGACGTAAAGCCTGGTGAAGAGTCTGACTGCTGGGTTGTTGTGTGTGTTAGTGAGGTCTGTGCAATTGAGTTCCACGGTGGAATCTAGTTGGGTGCATCCATTCACAGCAGGGTGAGAAGACTCCTAGGAGGGCAAGGTTTGAATTACAGCAACCTGAAGATGAAGTGAGACCCTTGCCTGGAAAGTCAACATCAGAATGCTTATTCAAAAAGCAAAGCCTGGATTTGCTAGGCTCTCTCGAGAGATGCCATCATTATTAAAGGCCTTATACCAGCTGGCTTCCTGTGCACGGGAAAGCCTAATGATGCTGACAGGTCACATAAGCTTGCACTAATGGGCTCGTGTTTTATTTATTCAGGTGCCGATTTGACATTTCCCAGCCCCGATGAATCTATGGATTTGGAAATAACCGGGTCCTCTCTATATATACCGTGATGTTATCTCCCCAAATGAAGGAAATGGGAAACAGGAAAGGCCTCGATTCCCTGCAGATAGCTCTCATGGTTTACAATGAGAATTCAAATATTACAAAAAGCATTAGGCAAAACTTAAAACACAAATCATTGCTGTTTAACATGATATATTGCAAAGAAATTTCTGGCACTGAAAGTCTCTCTTTAAGCAACACTTCCACATAGCGCCAACTAAATAATGTAACAGCATCTGGACGCCTTCTAAATCGAGTATGAAATTATGTATTTCTCCCATGACACAGATGAGACCAAAAGGCAACATTTCCTAGAATAAAAAATGAAGGGTAAATTAAGTAGTGGCTAAGGAAGACTCTTGTGCTTTCTTCCTTTTATTTTTTTAAATAACTTTTATTATTGAAGTAAAACATACATCTAGAAGAGTGAACAAATCATGGATGTTTATTTTGGCACATTTTTACATACACACATGTAAATACCACTTTTCCCAAAAGAGAGTGCCACCAGGTTCTCAGAATCATCATGCCCTCTTTAAACCCTGCCTTCAAAATCAATCACTGTCCTGACTTCTTTTTTTCAAATTTTCATTTTAAAATATAGCACAGATACATAAACCACATAAAAATATATATAAAATAAAAAAATAATTATAAAGCAAGCACTTGTAACTACCACACAGGTCAAGGGATCAAAGTTGACCAGCTACCTAGTACCCTACCACATTTCTGGCAGGCAGACAGAAACTTATCCAGGTAATATAAAAATCATGTCCTTGCTACACTTTGTGGTTGTCCCACCCCATTGTGTCTCCTTAAACAAAAAAAGTTCAGTTTTGTCTGCTTTTTTAAAAAAATATGTCACTGAGCCTGACGGTAGAACATGTGACTCTTGACCTTGGGGTTGTAAATTCAAGCCCCACATTAGGTGTAGAGGTTACTTAAATGTAAAATCTTTAAAAAAAATGTTATTTAAGCCTCTTTTAATCTAAAGGTCCCACTCTATCATCATCTTTTACTTGTGCATTATATTTGTTGAAGAAATTGGGTCTTTGTCCTGATAGTGTTTCCCATTATCAGGTAATATGACCAAAAATTTCAAATTGATCATTTCAAATATGATCAAGCTCATAGCTCTAAATGTCAATTTATAGGCAATACAAAGGACAGAGTGAATTCTTCAAATACTTATGTAGATGCATTCAGTCATATCCAGTATACCATCTATAGGGAAGTCAGGAGAAATGATTGATTTTTTTCCTTAAAAAAAAGTTTTAAAAAGTAATGAGTTAATTCCCTATCATCCTTCAAAGGTAGTCAAATTCTTTTTTTTTTTTTTTTTTTTTTTTTTAATTAATAATGATTTTTTATTATATTATGTTAGTCACCATACAGTACATCCCCGGTTTTCGATGTAAGGCTCGATGATTCATTAGTTGTGTATAACACCCAGTCAAAGGTAGTCAAATTCTTAAAGCATTATTAGGAACTCATATATTTAACTTGCACTTTATTTATTTATTTATTTATTTATTTATTTATTAGTTTTTTAAGTAGGGCTTCACACCAGTGTGAAGCCTATGCAGGGCTTGAGCTCACAACCCTGAGATCAAGACCTGAGCTGAGACCAAGAGTCAGACACTTAACTTACTGAGTCACCCAACACCCCTTAACTTGCACTTTAGATTAAGTGAAAGTAATTACTTTAGCATCCCAGAAACCATGCCAACGTATTTAAGAATACAAAATATAGTTTTCATCATCTTTCCTAAACTAGCGTATTTTTTTCAGAGAGATAAATTTTCTTATTCATGGACCATTTAAAATATTTTACACTTTTTATCCTTACTGATATTCACCCTGTTCACCTTTGGTTGGTGGCAGCTTCTTCAAGTTGCTCTTGTGTCTTTTTGATAATACTCCAGTACTCTTTGATGACAAGATACACTAGGCTTGTTTTGTATATTTCTTGCCCAAGTCATGTAATTAGCAATTTCTTCAAAAAGTTTTGACTTCCTTTAATAGAAAATGATATTTTAAGATCACTTCTTAGGGGCTAAGTGTGCTCATTGCTACTGGGTAGATCACTGTTATAGAATAGAAGAAAAAAAAATGGAGGAGAAAACATTGTCAATTATACATATCGGATAAGGGATTGATATCCAAAATATGGAAGGAACTCTACAATTAAAATACAACAACAACAAAAACAAATAGCCAGATTAAAAATGGACAAAGGACTTGAATAGACATTTCTCCAAAGAAGACATACAAATGGTCAATAATCACATGAAAAGATGTTCAAGGTCATTAATCATTAGAAAAATGCAACTCAAAACCACATTGAGATATCACCTCATACCCATCAGGATGGCCACTGTTACAAGAATGGAAAACAAGAAATGTTGGTAAGGATGTGAAGAAATTAGAACCCTTTACACTGTTGATAGGAACATGAAGTGATGCTGCCACATGGAAAACAGTATGGAAATTCCTCAGAAAATTGAAAATAGAATTATCATAATATTCAGTAGTCCAACTTCTGACTATATACTCAAAAGAATTTACAGTAGACTTTCAGTAAGACATTTGCACACTGATGTTCATTGCAGCATTACTCACAATAGTCAAGAGGTAGAAGCAACTGAAATGTCCATCAATGGATGAATGGATAAAGAAAATGTGGTCCACACAATGGAATATTGCACAGCTTTAAAAAAGTTGGAAATCCTGTCACACGTTATAACACAGATGAATCTTGAGGACATTAAGCTAAGTGAAATGAGCCAGTTGTAAAAGGACTAATACTGTGTGATTCCACTCATCTGAAGTGTCTAAAATAGTTAAAGTCACAGAAACAGAAAATATAAAGATGATTGCCAAGGCCCAGGGAAAGGTGAAGTGTTTATTAGTGTTTAGTGGGTATAGAGTTTCAGAGTTGCAAGATGACAATTCCTAGAGATCTGTTGCACAACAGTGTATATATATACTTAACATTCCTGAACTGTAGACTTAAAAATGGTTAAGATGGTAAATTTAATGTTAGGTGTTTTTATCACAATAAAATTTTTTTAAAAGATCTTAAATCAATAAGCTTATGTTCTATTTTAAGAAACCTGAAAATAAGAGCAAACTAAATTCAAAGTAGGCACATGGAAGGAAATAATAAAAATTGGAGTGGAAATAAATGAAATAGAGAATAGAAACACAATGAAGAAAGTCAACGAAAGAAAAGCTTTTTGCTTTTTGCCTTTTGCTTTTTAAAAGAACGACAAAATTTAAAATCTTTTAGCTATACTGAACAAGAAAAAAGAGAAAAGACAAATATTAATTTCAGAAATCAAAGAAGCGTCATTACTATTGATTTTATGGGAATAAAAAGGAATATAAAGGAATTCTATGAACAGTATGACAGTGAATTAGATCACCTAAATGAAAGGAAAATTCCTAGAAAGACATATGCTACTAAAACTGACCTAAGAGGAAATAAAAAATCTGAACAGAACTATAACAAGTAAAGCGATTGAATTACTAAAAGCCAGGTCAAGATGGTTTCACTTGTAAAACCTAACAGACATAGAAAGAATAACACCAATGGTTTCACAAATTTTCCCATCAAAAAGAAGAGGAGGTAATACCTCTCAACTCATTCTGTGACTTCAGTGTGACTTGATAACAAAAGACAGCACAGGAAAACTCCATACCAATATCCTTTATGAAGATAGATGCAAAAATCCTCAACAAGATATTAGCAAACTGAATCCAACAACATAAAAGTGATTATACACCATGACCAAATAGGATTTATCTCAGTACTGCAAGGTTGGTTTAACACATGAAAATTATTAATCTGTATGATAATTCATATTAACAGCATAAAACACAAAATAACATGGTAGTCTCAATAGATACAGAAAAAGTCTTAGACAATATCCAACATCTTTTGTGGTATAAACAATCAATAAATTAGGAATATAAGAGATCATCCTCAACTTGATGAAAGACTTCTATGAACAGACCACAGCTAACATCATAATGCTGAAAAACTGACTGATTACCCCCTAAGATCAGGGGCATGATGAGAATGTCTACTCTTACCGTTTTTTTCCTGACATCGTACTGAAGGTTCTAGCCAGGGTAATTATACAAGAAAAATAAATAAAACGCACATTTCCCCTCTTCCCCTACCACCATTTTTATTGAAAAATAATTGACGTACATCACTGTATTTGTTTAGGGTATAATAGTTTGATTTATATATACTGTGAAATGATTACTACAACATGCTGTTAAAATTCATCTTCTCATATAGATACAATAAAAGGAAAAAAAAAGAAGAAAATAGAAAAAAATCTCCTTGTAATGAGAACTCTTAGAATTTACTCTCTTAAATATATATATATATATATATATATATAACAGAGCAGTGTTAGCTGTAGTCATCATGTTGTACATTACATCACTAGTACTTATTTATCTTATCATGGGAAGTTGTATCTTTTCACCAACTTCTATTTCCTTCTCTCCCAACCCTCTGTCTCTGGTAATCACAAGTCTGATCTCTTTCTATGAGTTTTTTTTTTCTTAGAAAAGATATCTTGATTAGAAAGGAAGAAATATAATGATCTCTATTTCCAGATCATATATTGAAACTCCTAAAGAATTCATAAAAATCTATTAAAATCAATAAATGAGTTTATCAGTGTTGCAGAATACAAGATCAATATACAAAAATCAGTTGTACTTATATACACTAGTAATGAGCAATCCAAAAATAAAAATAAGAAAGCAATTCTACTCACAATAACATCAAAATAATAAAATACTTAGTAATAAATTTAACAAAGGAAATACAAAGCTTTTACTAAAAACTAAAAAACATTGTTGAAATAAATTAAAGACCTAAATAAATGATAAGACATTCCATGTTCATGGATCAGAAGACTTAAAATTGTTAAGATGGCAGGGTGCCTGGGTGCCTCAGTCAGTTGGATGTCTGCCTTTGGCTCAAGGTCCTGGGATCAAGCCCCATGTGGGGCTCCCTGCTCAGCTGGGAGCCTGCTTCTTCCTCCCCCTCTGTCCCTCCACCCTGCTCATTCTCTCTCTCTCTCTCTCTCTCTCAAATAAATAAATAAATAAATAAAATCTTTAAAAATTTTTTAAGATGGCAATACTTCTCAAACTTATCTGCAGACTCAATGCAGTGGTTGTTCAAATGCCAATTGCTATGTATGCGGAAATTAAAAAACTGATCCTAAAATTCATATAGAAATGCAACAGACCCAGAATAGTCAAAACGATCTTGAAAAAGAAGAAAAAGTTGGAAGACTCACATTTCCTGGTTTGAAAACTTATCACAAAGCTACAGTAAACAGGACAGTGTGATCCTGGCATAAGGATAGACTGACAGTTCAATGGGACAGAATTAAGAATCCAGAAGTATATTGTAACATTTATGGTCCATTGATTTTCAGTGAAAGTGTCAAGACACAGGGCACTTGCGTGGCTCAGCTGGTGAAGCGTCTGACTCTTGATCTCAGCTCAGGTCTTGATCTCAGGGTCATGAGTTCAAGCCCTGCATTGGGCTCCACCATGGCCATGGAACATGCATTAAAAAAAAAAAGTGCCAAGATACTACAATGGGAGAAAGAATAGTCTTTACAACAAATGATACTGGGACAACCAGATAGCCACATGAAAAACAATGATGTTAGACTCCTACCCATACCATATACAAAATTAGCTAAAAATAGATCATAAACCCAAATGTGAAAGCTAAAATATAAAACTCTTAAGAGAAAACACAGGAGTAAAGATTTGTGACTTCATGTTAAACAGTGATTTCTTAGAAATGACTCCAACCACTTGTGGTTACAAGTTATGGCATAAAAAAAGATAAATTGGACTTTACCAAAATTAAAAATTTTGTGCATCAAAGGATACTACCAACAAAGTGGAAAGGCAACCCAGTGCTTTGAGGTGATCTCCAATGCTTACCACCTTGAAAGGATATAGAACTTAGGGGGATGATGCCTGAAAATTCTCCTTCCTGCCCTTTCCTGTTACTCAAACGTAGCCTCAACAGTATCCATTCTGTACACTTTCTCTGCAACATGGGACATGACAAGCAGGAAATGTCCTTCCTGGTACCGAGAGACAAAATCCCTAAATGTGGAAAACCTAACTCTTGATCAATGAAACTTTCAAGGACAGATCTTGATCAAAGGGGAGAAATGTGAAAATAAGTAAAGGACATCTCATCTATCATGAAGCTGGGAAGCCCCGAAGGGGCAGCTTTCACACATACACAGTTTTTGCAGCCTACATAACCAGCAGGAAGAAGGATGATCTCTCTTTGCCTCGGCAGCAACACACCAACTACCACTTCCAGCCAATGAGAAATCTCCAGGACCTCATACTCACGTTCTTCTCAATGAACTTTTGTTCAAAACAACTCTCCCCAATTTCCTCCTAAAAGCTAATATAAGTTGACTTTCCCTTTGTCTCTTTAGACTCCTCTATGTTTTTCCATAGTGCACTGGTCTCAAATTGTAGTTCCTCAGCTATTCCCAAATAAACTCATTTTGCTAATAAAATAACTGGCCAATTTGGTTTTTTTAGGTTGGCAGTTCAACCTCTTGAATCTCTAGGTTTAAGTTTTTTGCTAAATTCTGATAATTTTCACCTCTTATTTCTCTGAATGTTTTTCTACATTTGTTCTCTTTCTCCTCTCATTCAGGATTCTAATGACATAAATGTCCATTTTTTGTTTAAGTCCTACAATTAAGCTCTGTTCTTCTCTTCCATTCTTTTTCTCTCTGTTGTTTTAGACTGGTTAATTTCTATTGCTCTAAGCCCTAGTTCACTATTTCCTCTGTCTCCTCCATTCTGCTATTGAGTCCTTCCAATGAATTCTTTATTTCGGTTGTTCTGAAATTTCCGTTTGATTCTTTATTTCTTTACTGTGACTTTCCATTTTTCAGTTCCTTTGAGTCTGTTCATAATTGCTCATTTAAGTTTTTATCATAGTGTACTTCAAAATTTTCACCAGATAATTCTATCACTTCTGTCATCTCAGTATCGGCACCTGTTGTGTTTTTTCATTTAGTTTGAGATCCTCTGGTCCTAGATATGAAAGTGATTTTTCAGTTAAAACAAGGATATTTTAGATACTATGTTAGGAGACTCTGGATGTTATCTAAACCTTCTGTTTTAATTGGCTTCTTCTGGCACTGGTCTGGCTAGGGAGGGAAGGAGATGTCAACTTGTTACTACCAGACAGTAGAAGCCAAGATTCTTCATCAGCCTTTGTAGCTACATGAGTGGGAGGCTCCTAATTTCTGCTGGGTGAGAATAGCAGTCTGGCTCTTTTTCTTCCCTTATTGCACTGACTACATCTCCCAGTACACTGTTGAACAGATGTTGAATAGTGGACATCTTTGCCTTGTTCCTCATCTTAGTGGGAAAGGATTTACTTTTCATCATTAAGTAGATGTTAGCTATAGATTTTCATATATAGTTTCATATTTCTTTTATATATGTCTTTTACCAAGGACCAATGCATGTTGTTGTTTGTTTTTTTAAAGAACCATTGGTTTTGGTTGGTGTTGGTCTCATAGGATGAATTGGGGAGAAGTTGCTCTGCTTCAATTCTTGAGAAATATTTTTGTAGACTTAATATTACTTATTCTTCAAATGTTTGGTAGAATTCATCAGTAAAGCCATCTGATTTTGAAGTTTTCCTTGTGCTAATGTTTTTTAATGTACAAATTCATTTTCTCTAATAGATATATGGTGACTTAGTAATCTATTTCTTCTTGAGTGAGCTTTGGTAATTTATGTTTTTCAATAAATGTATCAAGTTTGCCCAAATTTTCAAACTTATCTGCATACAGTTATCTATAACATTAGCTTATTGTACTTTTTTTTTTTTTTTTAGAAAGCAGAGGAGCAGAAGGAGAGGGAAAGAGAGAATCTTGAGGAGGCTCCGTTCCCAGCATGAAGCCCAAGGCAGGGCTCAATCTCATGACCCTGAGATCATGACCTGAGCCAAAATCAAGAGTCAGATGCTTAACCCGACTGAGCCACCCAGGTGCCCCTTACTGTACTTTTAAATACATGTAAAACTTCTAATGGTGTCACCTCTCTCATATCTGATACTGATAATTTGTGTTTTTTTCTCTCTCTCTTTTTCTGCTCAGCTTCAACCTCAGCATTATTAACATTTTGAGCTGGATAATTTTGTTGTGGGAGCTTTTCTATAGGATGTTTAGCAGCATTCCTGGACTTTACCTGTTAGATACCAGCAATTCTGAGTGGTGGCACTCAGTAATGCCTTCAGACATTACCAAATGTCCCTGGTGGGCCAAATCACCTCCAAATGAGAATCACTGGGTTGGAGGTTTATCATTTTTACTGATCTTTGCAAAATGCCAGTTTTTTACTTCATTGATTCATATCATTTTTATCTTCTGCATCTCTACTTAATATGTTCACCCTCTTCTCTAACTTTCTGAACATACAGAATATGGTTATAATAACTGTTCTTGTGTCCTTATCTGCTAATTCTAACATCTCTATAAATTCTGTACTTTAGTTGATTGATTTTCCCCCTCACTATGGGTCATATTTTCCTGTTTCTTTGCCTACTTAGTAAATTTTGATTGGATACCAAACATTGTGAATTTTAGGTTCTTTTATGCTTGGATATATTTGCATTCCCATAAAAATTCTTGAGCTTTATTCCGGTATACAGTTAGGTTCCATGGACACATTCTTTTGGTTCTTGCTTAATAGATAGGACCACAGCAGTGTTTAATCTGGATCTAGTTATTTTCTATTATGGAAGCAAGATTCTTCTGAATGCCCTGCCTAAAGCCCCATGAATTATGAGGTGTTCCTGACTGGCTGTTAGGACTAGGCACTATTCTGAGCCCTGGGGGAACTGTTCTTTTTAATCGTTTCAGGTCATTCTTTCCTCAGCGTGGGGTAGTTTTCTCACATGTTTACACTGATTTTCACTCTGCAAGGGGTCCTCTGTGACCAATCCCTCATCTCTGGTGCTCTGCCTGTGAACTTGAGCCACTGTGCACTCAGCTCTATCTTCCAACTTTGGGAGTCTTCCGTGCCCCACTTGGGATTCCCCACCCCTCCCCGTGCTGCAGCCTGGAAATTCTTCCAGAGGCATAAATTAGTCAATTGCAGTGTCCATCTTTCTTCCCATCTCTCAGGGATACTGTTTTTTGTTGCCTATTGTCCAATGTGTTCAAAACTTTGTTTATATTTTTCCAACAATTAACAGTTGTTCTGGTTAAGAGGCAAATCTGACCTTTTACTCCATTTTATTCAGAAATGTAAGGCTATGTAAATATGCTTTAAAACTCTAAAAAAAATTACGTAAGGTCTCAGAAAATATAACTTAACAAATTCAACTTAGCAACTAGAAAACATGATGAAACATATAGCTACTAAATAAATTAAAACATAAATCATCAGATAGCTTTACAGGCAATGTTTATAAATTATTCAAGGAGCAGATAATTCTAGTCTTATACAAAATGTTCCAGAGGATAAAAAATGAAGAAATGTTCTCTACTTCATTTTATTACGCTAATATAACTTTGACACCAAAACCATTCAAGGACAAAATGAGAAAAGAAAGTTTTAGGTCAATCTTGTTATGAACTCCGATGCATGAATTCTAACTCTATGAAGGTATATATTTTAATTTTAAATCTAATCATGTCATTTTCCTGCTTCAGATTCTTCAATGATTTGTCATTACATATTGAATAAAATCTAAACTTCTTACCACGGCTTGTAAGGCTCCATATATTTTGTTCCCTGCTTAACCCCTGATATTCTCTTACCCCTCTCCCTGCTTGCTCCTCTTCTTTATTTACACTGTCCTTCATACACATCTGGCTCTTTTATAGTGCACGACTTTTATACTTGCCCTTCTTCCCACCCTGCTTCGTTGCCTAGATCTTTTTAATGTATGTACCTACTACAATTTAGATTTAAGCTCAAGTATCACCTTTTTAGAAATTCCTTTCCTGTCCACTTCATCTCAGAAGTCTTCCACTCCTGCTGTCCTGTCGCTCTATCCTCTTTTCTGGCTTTATTTCTTCGTGGTACTTATTACTTTGTGATTACTATGATCATTTATTTGTTTATCTCTTACTAGTGTGTAGATCCAAGAGGAAAAGGACTTAATTTTGTTCATCACTATATTCCTAGCATCTAGAACTATGGTTGATTCATAATAAGGGTTCAACAAACATACATTTAATTAATGAATATCGGACATTCCAAATATTTGATTAAAGGTTAAATAGTTTCATGTTATATTTTCCCTCTAATTAAATGAATAAATATTTTAGGATATTATTGTAGCATAATTTAGTTAAGTGGATGATTTAATTGTGACTTACTATAAACTCTCATCCATTAGAATTAAATAGGATAATCCATTCCTTCTAATTTTTTCATTAAGTTTTCCAAACATATGCAAAATGGAGAGAAAAATAAAATAAACCACACACATTCATTATGTATATTCAATAACTATTGTGATTTTGCCCCATTGGATTAATATATTTTCCTCTTCCTTGAAGTTATTTAAATGTAATTAAATATGTATCACTCTTTCTTCCATATTTCAATATGGGTCTAAAAATATGGATATTCTTATCTAACTACACTGACATTGTTCATATCAGCAACATTAATAATTAATAATAATAATTCTTTGGTGACTTCTGATAACCAGATAATAATCAGATTTCTTCAATTGTCTCAAAAATTGTTTTATTTTAAGATTTACTTATTTATTTGAGAGGGAGAGAGAGCAGGGAGAGGGGCAGAGGGACAGAGAGAGAGAGAGAGAGCCTCCAGTAGACTCCCCACTGAGTGAGGAGCCCAATGTGGGGCTTGATCTCACTAGCCTGAGATCACCATTGCAACTGAAATCAAGAATTGGATGCCTAACTGATTGAGCCACCCAGGTGTCCCTCAAAAAGTATTTTTGTGTTTGGTTCTCAAAAAGTATTTTTTATTTGGGCCATCTGAATTAGGATCCAAAAAGAAGTTTACACATTATATTTTGTTGTCTAGTGTTATTAAGTTAAAAAAATATCCAGAACAATCTCCCATCATGTTTTTGCATGCTATTTACTTGTTTCAAAAGCCAGGTCAGTTGTCTGTAGAATGTCCCGCCTTCTGGATTTGTCTGATTTTCCTGGTGGTGTCATCTCCCTTGTTCTGTTCCTCTATTTCTCATTTTTCCTGTAAACAGAAGTTAGCTCTAGAGCTTGGTTAGATTCAGGCTCTGCTTTCTTGGCCAGAATACTTCATAGGTGGTGCTGTGTACTTTGTATTGCATCGCAACGGGAAGCACAAAAATGTCTGTTCTACCTTTAGTGACGCTATGATTGACTTTGTTTAAATAGGCAATACCATGATGTGTGCTTTAAGTTTCCCATCAATTTCTTCTTTGTTTCACTCACTGATGATGTTTGATTGAATCAAATATTTCACTACGGCTTCCAGAATGATGATTTGTATAAATTACTACATTTCTTCATTCATTAACTGAATGTTTTCTGAAAAGAAAGACATTTCCTTCTCAACTAAAGCAACTTGGTTATCCTGAAATTAGGGTAAGTGACAAATCATTGTATTTTAATTGCCAGTCTCCACAATAAAAGGTTGGTGCCCTGGTTTTCCTACTTGTGTTCCAAACGGCAGGTTTTTGTTTTTAATGTTGCCCTTGTTTGACTTTTTCTTTTTATCGTTATGAACTGTGGATATTTTATTTTTAAAAAAGATTTTCATTTATTTATTTGAGAGAGAGAGAACAAGCAGGAGGAGGGGTAGGGGGAGAAGCAGACTCTCTGCTGAGCATGGTGCCTGATGTGGGGCTCAATCCCAAGACCCCAAGATCATGACCTGAGCTGAAATCAGACTCTTAACCGACTGAGCCACTGAGGCACCCCAGAACTGTGGGTATTTTGAGAAGTTTGATATGTTTAAATCAATTGTTTTCATTAACATTTTTGAGGCACAAATTGTGCCATTCTTGAAACAAAGGAGTAAAGCTGGTTATGGTGTCCTTTAATGATGACTATTTTGTCTTATAATTTTTATCTTTGAGAGCTTCCTTGTTTTTTTTCTCATGAAAATCATTCTAAACTTGAGAAATGTTTGGATTGTAGATTTTTCATGAAGTTTCTTCCTTCCAAGTATACATGGAAAATTGGACTAACTGTGAATTAAATGTTGCCAAGAAGATGTCCTTCTGGATTTCTTATAATGACTCATTTGCACATTACCAGTAAATTGATTAATGTTTCTCAATCTTGTTTCTTCTCTGTGTTAAATGTTTCATTCAGCAAATATTTATTGAATGCTTAATATTTTCTATGCATTATTCTACTTGCTGAATAAACAACAATAACCGAGAAAATCAATGCTCCTGCTAAAATAAAATTTACATGATAGTAGGGGAGCCAGGAAATAAACAAGATAAATAAATGAGTATAGTATGTGTTATAGTGACAAGTGCTAAGGAAAAAAAAATAAGGTAGAGGAGAGAGATAGAAAGTATGTGTAGGGGAGCTAGTGGAGGGGTGTTAAAATTTTACATTTGGTGACCAGAGCAGGCTTCATTGGGAAAGTTATATTTGAGTAATAAGTGATATTTGATAATCTGAAGTGAGTGAAGGAACAAACCATGAAGCTATCTGAGAGAAGAGCATTTAGGGATCGTAACATGGGCAAAGGCTCTACAGTGGGAATATACTTAGTGTTTTCAAGGATTGGGAAAGCCCATGTGGCTGGAACACATGATGGAAAGGGTCAAGAGGGGGTCAAGAGGCAATGGTAGGGGCATATTGGGGCCTTCTAGATGTCAGTGAGAATATTCTCACTGACCTCCAATTACAAAGCATGTCATTGACCAAGGGCCCCAGCTGCTACATTCTCAAACCCACTGACACTTTCAAGGGCAGCTCCCTTCCACAGATAATACCAATAGTTCAATGACACTAAAGCAGACCCATGTCTGGGAGAAAACAGAGGCTCCTCTGATGGGTGACTGTGGCTCATGGACTTGCCAGAACTTCCTTAAATTGAGTGGAGGTCTAGGATGCTTCCACTCCATCTTCCCTCCCTATCGCCTTTCCTGAGAGTCAGACTTGCTTTGTGGTCTAATAATTATCTCAATTTCTCCCAGTTCCCTCCTCTTTTCCCCTCACAGACATTTCTCCTAATAAAATCTTTGCACTTTGTTTTTCCAAGATATTTTTTTATTGTGAAAAATGATACAAATCATAAAATTTACCATTTTAGCCAGCTTTAAGCATACAGTCCAGTGGTATTAAGTATATTCACATAGTTGTGCAACCATCACCACTATCTATCATGAGAACTTTTTTCATCTTCCCAAAATGAAATTTCATACATGTTAAACAAGAATGACCTATTCTTCCCTCACCTCCCCAGCCACTGACAATTACCATTCTACCTGCTGTCTCTATAAATTTGACTACTGTAGGTACGTCGCATAAGTGGAATTATAAAGTATTTGTCCTTTTGTGACTGACTTTTTTCACTTAGCATAATGTCTTCAAGGTTCATCCATGTTTTAGCATGTGTAAGAATTCCATTCTTTTTTAAGGGTTGGATAATATTCCATTTTATGTAGATGCCACATTTTGTTTATTCACCCACCCATTGATGGATACCTGGGTTGTTTCCATTTTTTGGCTATTGTGAAAACTGTTGCTATGAACATGGGTGTACAATCTGTATGAGTGAATCTCTGTGCAAATTCCTGCTGTCAATTCTTTTGAGTATATACCCAGAAATAGAATTGCTGGGTCACAAGGTAAATCCATTTTATATTTTATATATAAATTTTATATATATTTTATATTTTGAGGAACAACCAAAACCCTATTTTCCACAGGGACTGCACCACCAGCAATGCATAAGGGTTCTAATTTCTAAGCATCCTCACCAACACCTGCTATTTTCTGTTTAATTAATTAATTAATTAATTTATTAAAGATCTTATTTTTAAGTAATCTCAACACCCAACGTGGGGCTCGAACTCATGACCCTGAGATCAAAAGTCGCATGCTCTACCAACAGAACCAACTAAGCGCCCCCTGTTTTATTTTTTTGATAATAGTCCTCTTAATTGCTGCAATTAATGTTACTGTGTTTTTTATTTCTATTTCCCTAGTGATTAGGAATGTTGAGAATTTCATTTGGTGCCTTTTGGCAATCTGTATATCTTTTTTGGAGAAATGCTTATTTAAGTCCTTTGCCCATTTTTAAATATATTGAACAGAAATGGTGAGAATGGGCACCCTTGACTTGTTCCTGATCTTAGGAGAAAACCTTTCAGTATTTCACCACTGCATATGATTTCTGTGGGTTTTCCCATATATAGCCTTTGTTATGTTGAGATAGTTTCCTTTTATTCTCAGTTTGGTAAAGTATTTTTATAACGGAAAGATGTTAAATTTTTGGTATCAATTGAGATAACCATGTAGTTTTCCCCTTCATTCTATTGATGAGGTATGTTATGTTGACTTTTGTATGTTGAACCATCCTTGCATTCCAGGGCTAAGTCTCACTTGATCACGTTAAGCACAGGAGCTATTTTCACTTTTCTTTCTTTTTTCTTTTAGTTCCTCACACTCAATAATTTCAAATGACTTATGTTCATATTCATGGATTCTTTCTTCTGCCTGTTTGAGATGTTGTTAAACCCCTCTAGTGAAATTTTCAATTCAGCTATTGTACTTTTCAGCTACAGAATTTCTGTTTGGCTCTTTTTCCGTCCATATTTTGTTTTCTGATTTCTCTTAGTTTTTGTTTGTGTTTTCCTTGAGTTCTCTGAGCATATTTAAGATAGTTTTAAAAAGTCTTTGTCAAGTAAGTCTGATGCCTGTTTCTTCAGGAACAGATTTTGGAGATTTATTTTGTTCTTTTGAATGGACACTATTTTCTTGTTTCTTTATATGCTTTGTGATCTTTTGTTGAAAATTGGGCTCAGGGACATCTGGGTGGCTCAGTTGGTTAAGTGTCTGACTCTTGATTTCAGCTCAGGTCATGACCTCAGGGTCATGAGATTGAGCCCCACATCAGGCTCTGTGCTAAGCATAGAGACTCTTGAGATTCTCTTTCTCTCCCTCTGCCTCTCCCTGCCCACTGGCGTGCTCCCTCTCTTAAAAAAAAATCAAAGTAAAATTGGGATTTTGAAGAAGGAACAGTACTTCTCCCAGACTAGATTAGGGGAGAACCTTCCTCATCAGCCCAGTGTGAAGGTTTATGGTTGTCAGAACCATAAACTGGTCATGCATTTCCATTGGGGTGTGTCTTCCCCCACTTCCATTCCTCTGTATATACAGTTGCATTTCAACATCTTAATTTCCCTAAGAGATTCCCCCTTGCTTCTTCTCAGGGTCTTAACTGTTCTATTGTATTCCTCAATCAGTGATCTTTGCTTTGGGGTGTCTATAGGTCTGCTGTACTCTTGTAATTTTCATGAGCCATGTCTACTGTTTCCTGCAGGTTATTCTAGCCAAAGATCCAAGCCACTTTTTGCTGTCTGGACTCTGAGTTAGACAATACTGAAACCAATCCCACAGGCAGCCCATAAACAGACTAAGACACTGTAAATTTGGGGCGCCTGGGTGGCACAGTGGTTAAGCGTCTACCTTCGGCTCAGGGCGTGATCCCGGCGTTGTGGGATCGAGCCCCACATCAGGCTCTTCCGCTATGAGCCTGCTTCTTCCTCTCCCACTCCCCCTGCTTGTGTTCCCTCTCTCACTGGCTGTCTCTATCTCTGTCAAATAAATAAATAAAATCTTTAAAAAAAAATAAAAAAAGACACTGTAAATTTATTTCATGGACAGGGGCTGGGGACTAGGCCACTGCTTCCCCCAAACTGCACTATACCAGGGAAGAGGCAGGTACATACATCATGAAATTTTCTGCCACTTTGAATGTGTCTTTTTCTTGATTTGGCATTTGCTTGTTTCCTATAAATTCTTTGACTGATTTCTGCTATTCTGATAAAGCTATTTTACTCAGTTTCTAGCTGTTTATATAATGTTTCCATGAGGGAATAATGGTCTGGGGCTTCCTCATCTGCCATCTCACTGATATCACTGAGGGTTATCCTTGCACTTTGAATTCCATCTTGAGATCTGCTTCTCAGTGACCGCAGACCAATACAGATTTGTAAGTATTGGAAAGAATTTTACTCTTTTCCTGAATGTGATTAAAGGCACTAGAGGTCTGGAGCATAAGAATAACATGATCTGATTTACATTTAGACAGTATTTTCCTAACTGTTCTCTTGAGAGTGGTCTGAATGGTGAATGGGGGAAAAAAATAAGTAGACTGGGTAGGAGCTATTGCAGTAGTCTAAACAAGAGATTATGGTAGCTTGGACTAGAGTTACAGCAGATGATGTGCTAAGCTTCTGAATATATTTTGTAGGTAGAGTTGATGGCATTTATTTATAGATAGGATATCAAGGAAAAAGAAGCAAATGGAAGACTGGAATTGCCAGTGACAGAGAAGGTGGAAAGGCAGTGTGCAAATATCAGAAGCTCAGTGTTGACTCAATCTTTACAATTTTGAGATGTCCATGAGACTTATAAGTGGGAATGGATAAAGTCTAAGGAAATGTCTGGGTTTGTGAAATACATTCTGGATAATTCTGATAATTTGAATTGGATATGAAATTGGATATAATCATCCAGGGGCTGAGTATAGATAGAAAAAACAATTGGTCCAAGGACAGAGTGTGGGAGATTACAACATTTAGAATTCAGGGAGATGAAGAGGAACCAGCAAAGAATGTTAATAAAGATATTCTTGTTGGAGACATTCACAAAAATCTTATTTATATGACTGATTTCTTTGAGAGAACTGATCTATAATAGGTCTAACAATTAAAGACACATTCTGTGAAGTTTTAACTACATTCATATAGCTAATTTACAATCATTTTAGCAGTTATAGGATTAAAACATGTCAAGTAAATGAATTATAACACCACCTCTTTCCTGGACAGATCCAGAAACTAGTATTTAAGACATCACAATGGTTTGAAATTTTATATTGATATAAGTTCAATATATAATACCAATTGTATTTGATATTAAATATATACATATATACACACATATACACACATATATAACACATATACATATATAGCATACATATAACATATATATATATATATATACATATATATGTATATATATATATGGCACCTGGGTGGTTCAGTCGGTTGTGTCCTACTCTTGATTTCTGCTCAGGACATGATCTCAGGGTCATGACATTGAGCCCCATGTCAGGCTCTGTGCTCAGTGCAGAGTCTGCTTGTCTTTCTCCCTCAGCTCCTCTCCCCACTTGTGCTCTTTCTCTCTCTCAAAAAAGTAAATAAATAAAATCTCGAAAAATATATGTAATAAATGATCTTGTGGGGGACTGTGGTAGGCAAAACTTTCTTAAGCAAGACATTGAAAGCTTTAACCACAGGAAAAAGGATTGGTAAATTGACTTTATTAAAGGTAAAAACTTCTATTCATTAAAAGGCTCATTTCACCAAAGGGGATACCCAAAGAGCTGGTAAATATTTGAAAGATGGTCATTACTCTCAGATGTATTTATTCATTATATAGAATCAGGTCACGTGATTATGGACTCTGAAAAGTCCCAAGATTTATAGTTGGTGTGCTGGAGACCCAGGAGAGATAAAGGTATAATTCCAATCTTAAGTCCAAAGATCTAGAACCAGGAGAGCCTATGGTATAGTTCCAGTTCAAATGCTGGCAGGCTTGAGACCTGGAACAAGCCTGTGTTTCAGTTTGAGTCTGAAGGCAGGAAAAAAATTCATGTCCTAGTTCAAAGGCGATCAGGTAGAGGAGTACCTGGGTAGCTCAGTCAGTCAAGACTCTTGATCTCAGCTCAGTTCTTGATCTCAGAGTTGTGAGTTCAAGTCCCATGAGTTCACACCCCACATTGCGCTCCATGCTATATGGGGAGCCTACTTAAAAAAAAAACATTAAAAAAAAAAGGCAGCCAGGTAGAAGGAGTTCCCTATTATTCAGGCTTTTTATTCTACTCAGACCTTCAACTGATCGGATGAGGACCACACACATGAGGGAAAGCAATCTGATTTACTCAATCTACTGATTCCAAAGATAATCTCATCCAGAAACACCATTATAGACACATTCAGAATAATGTGTGACCAGATATCTGGGCCTCCTGTGACCCAGTCAAGTTGATACATAAAGTTAGCATCACGTGGTGTGTGTGTGTGTGTGTATTTTACAATTAATGTAAGTGCTGTCTGGAATAATTTTATAGAACATAGGACTTTCTGTGAAAGAAAGGGCTTACAATTTGAAGCAGATTCACATAGCTGAATGCTTCCATGTGTTGGGACAAAGAAAAATAATGGTGAACATACAGCAAGATCTAACCTCCAGAGTTAATGTCTCACTTAATTGTTCTGTGTGAAATGATCAGATTAATCACAGATTGTGGATTTTTCAATAATCTAAATTCCATTGCAAACATGTGTTCACATAATGACTTTTCACATAAGACTTATCTGTGGTGTGGCTTGTAAAGGGGTCTAAGCATGAAATAAGCTACAGTCATTTGGAGATCTGGGTGCATGCACCACCGTGGATCTTTTGAAGTAGGAGTACAGTTTAGGTCAGTGACAGCCAAGTGGAAAACTGCAGCAGACCTCTCATCTAGAGATTACTTTCCCCATTTAATAGATGAGAAATCAAGTTGTGTGAATTTACCTAAGGATGTGCTGCAAGTTAATGACAGAGGCAAATATGATTTAGCAGGCTGGAAAACATTCCACTATAATTTATATACTTTCCTGGCTCTGATTTAATGACTTTGACCTAAAGTTCGATGAAAAATCCTAGCTTGGCAAATAATCCCTGCAGAGACTATTTCATGATGCCAATTAAAAAGTTTTTTCTGGATGACTCTTTGTCCTTCCTCTCTTAATATAACTTCTACATCTATTGCCTTGAAGAGATTCATTCAGGTTGTATGCAACTGCTCCAGGTGTTACACAGCTGTCAAAACTAGTAAGTTACAAATTCTCAGGGAGCGTACTGAGGTGGTCCCTCTGCTGAGAAACAGCTAGAACCAACATGCCTGTGTTAAGCGCTTTGTTAATAACACTTTTTCCTGATTATAAAAGGAATATATGCTCATTGTAGAAAATTATAAAAGCACAGAGAAGATAATAAAAATTACTTGTAATCCCCCAAACAGATACCACTTCTAAAATTTTCCAGTCTTTTTTTCTATGCTTATTTTAAACATATATTGACACGAGTGTATTCACATATGCTTTAATAGTATACTATATCTATGTTGTCATTGTTTTGGGTTTTTTGCTGTGGACTTATTCGTTGATTAAATAAATTTGAATAGATATGAAGTGAGCATTCCAGATACTTGAATAATTATTATAACTTACAAAAATGTTTAGTATTTCTTGGTAATGTAGCCAATACTTTGCATAACTTTTGGGTTATGATAGAAACAGACTTATCTTTATTATCTGCAAAAGAATAGATTGTATACAGTGACACTCATGCCTTCACACACTCATTCAAAAAATCTTGACTGTGATGAGGTGTGTGCAAGGCAAGGTGAGGATGGAGTAGACTGAAATTTTCTTTAGCAATCAAGTAACTTCTCTGACACTAAGTACAAATGACCTTTTTTTTTTCTAGTTCTATTAAATAACACATTTTAAATTAATGTGTAATGCAAACGGGGACATTTTTATCAAGATAAAATTGACATACATCATATTAGTTTGAGGTGTGCAACATAATGATACGATACATGTATATATTACAAAATGATCGCCACAGTAAGTGTAGTTAATATCCATCACAACACGTAGTTACAATTTTGTGTATGTGTAATGAGAAATTTTAAGATCTACTCTTTCAGCATCTTCCAAATGTGCAACACAGTATTTTTTTTTTAAAGACATCTTTTTTTTTAAGATTTTATTTATTTATTTGACAGAGATAGAGACAGCCAGCGAGAGAGGGAACACAAGCAGGGGGAGTGGGAGAGGAAGAAGCAAGCTCATATCGGAGGAGCCTGATGTGGGGCTCCATCCCATAACGCCGGGATCACGCCCTGAGCCGAAGGCAGACGCTTAACCGCCATGCCACCCAGGCGCCCCTCAAATGTGCAACACAGTATTAAGTATAGTTACCATGCTGTACATTGCATCCCCAGATCTTGTTAATCTTATGACTAGAAGTTTGTAGCTTTTGACACTTTCACCCATTTCACCCACCCCCCACCTCTGGCATCCTCCAATCTGTTCTCTGTATCTATGAGCTCTTTTTTTTTTTTTTTAAGATTCCACATGTAAGTGAAATTACACATGTATTCATTGTTTACCAAACTTCTCACTAGAATGTAAGCCTCTTGGGTATAGAGACATTTTTTATTTTATTCACTATCATTCTCTGTGTCCTAGGACACTATCTAGCATTTAGTGGGTGCCCAATAAATATTTGTTGAATGAACAAATTAATGAATAAAACTTGTTTTTACTTAGTATAATGTTAACATTTCCCCATACTGTTAAATATTCTTTTACAGCGTTTCGTAAAAAGATTTTAAGGTATAATTTACATACGTGAAAGTGTATGTATTTTAAATGTTCATCTCAATAAATGTTTACTTATGTGTCATCTATTAGCCCCACCCCGTCAGTATATAGAACATTCCATCAACTCACAGGTGTCCTTGGGCTCCTTCCTACTCAAGATCTCCCTATAAGTACCTCTATTCTGAGTTTTAATACCATAGATTATTTTTGCCTGTTCTTGAACTTTGCATAAATGGAATAAATGGATCTGCCTTTTCTCATTCAACATAACTTTATCAAAGATTCATTCATCTTGTTGCATATAATAATGACTCGTTTTCATCACTGCTATAGAGTATTCTACTATATAATATATACCATAATTTGTTTATTCATTCTCCTGTTGACAAACACTCGAGTTATTTCCATTTTGTAGCTGTCGTGAATAAAGTTGCTGTGAACATTCTTATATGTCTTTTTTTTCATGTTTATTTTGTTATAGGTCTTTTTGAGGACATACACTTTCATTTCTCTTGAGTACATAGGAACACATCATAGGGTAGGTGTATGTTCAGTTTTAGTAGCCAAATCACTTTTTCAAGGTGATTGAAGCAATTGATACTCCCTCTAGGGAGGTATGAGAGCTCCAGCTCTGCCATATCCTTGCTAACATTTGGCATTTTTGGTCCTTTTAATTGTAGTCATTCTGGTAGGTATTTGCTACCATCACTGTGGTTTTGGTGTGTCCATACCAGATGAGTAATGATATCGAGTATCTTTTGTAGCCTAACAGCTGTGTGGGCATCCTCTTCTGTCAAGCACCATTTTTGTGAAGTGATGCTTTCTGATGAGCAGAAGTTTTTAACTTTAATAAAGACCAATTGATCAATTCTTTTTCTTTTTTGGTTAGAGCTTTTAGTCTCCTGATTAACAAGACAGAGTCCTGTTTCCCGACCACAATGTCACGAAGCCATTTGTCTGTTGTCTTCTAGAAGCTTGATAATTTTTGACCATTTACATTTGGTTCTAGATCCACCACAAACTAATTTTGTCTGCAGTATAAGCTAAAGATCAAAGTTCATTTTTCCATATAAATATTCAATTGTTCTTATACCATTCATCGAAAAGTTCATCCTTTCTCCCACTGAATTTCACTGATGTCTTTGCTGATTTACTCAGTTCGCTTTGTATGTATGAATCTTTTCTGGACACTATTTTCTCTTTTTTGGTCTATTTGTTTACATCTTTGTGACATTACAGCACCATTTTTAATTGTTGCGAAGTTTTGTTTTCCCTGTTGTTGGATATTTACCAAACTTTCTCTATTATAAGCATGAATATTCCCAGAAATAAGGCTTTATGCAAACCCATGACTTTTCTCAGAGGGTAAATTACAAGACTAGAATTGCTGACTCTAAGGAATGCACATATTTTAAATGTTTCCTATATATTTTCGAAGGCTATTCAGAAATATATCACATTAAGTTCCTGCCAGCACTAGATGAGAGCGCACCTTTATACCAATGCTTAGATATGTCTTATATTATTTGTCGATTTATAGTTGTGCTGGGAGCAACATGTTTCTCAGGTCTTTTTGTTGCTGTTGTTATGTTTTTGAGGTTGTTTGGTTACCAGTGAGCCAAGGATGAATTAGAAAAAAAGTCCAATGGCCATTTGGTTTTGACTCCTCTGAATTATATATTTAAATATCTTTTCTATTTTCCACTGGGATGTTTACCTATATCTATTAGAAAGAATTCTTTGAACATTTAATATATTAACATATATCTACCATATATGTTGAAACATTTTCTAGTTTTGTAAAAATTTAAAACATTTTTGAATTATTTAACTTACAGAGTTTTAGTTTTATATTTTTTAATTTGATTAATCTCTTTCATTATAAACTTGTTTCTAGTATCATGATTGTAAAATCCTTTTTCATATATATGCACACACTCAGCACAAGAAAGGATTTTTCTGGCATAAAAATTTCATATTATTGTTTTATATTTTGGAAAAATGTCTATTCTACCTGTCCTGCCCTTTCATTTCTGATTATTTATTTTACCTTCTCTACTTTTTCTTTTACTTTTTTTAAAAATTTATTTATTTGACAGAGAGAGAGACAGCCAACGAGAGAGGGAACACAAGCAGGGGGAGTGGGAGAGGAAGAAGCAGGCTCCCAGCGGAGCCCGATGTGGGGCTCAATCCCAGGACTCTGGGATCACGCCCTGAGCTGAAGGCAGACACCCAATGACTGAGCCACCCAGGAGCCCCTACCTTCTCTATTTTTTCTAAGTCAACTTTATTATTTTTTTCAACTTAGTCTTTTCGAAGAACCAGATTTTCTTATGTATTTTTGCCTCTAATTATTTTTTGCCTTATCTTTATTATTTTTTTTCCTTCTATTTCCTTAGGATTTACACTGATACTCTTTCCAAAATTGGATGTATTGCTCATAATTTCAATGATTTTTCTTTCCTAAAATATGTATTTAAGTGTATTTGCCTCTGATACTTTGTAAGCTTCATCCCACAAGTTTTATATGTATTGTTATTTTCCGATTTCCTTTATTTTTTCAATTGTCCATGGATTATTTGGAGAAGAGTTTTTTGACTTCTCAATATAAGCATTTTGGGGTCATCTTTTATCTGTTTCTTCTTCATGGTATTGTGGTCAGAGAATGTTGTTGATAGAATATTGGCATCATGCATCATCAAATTTGTAAATACTATACATATCTTTGGAAAGATTTTTTAGCCTCAGGAATTCATTCATATGACTTAGAGAAAATGTGTCCATTGTGTTGTCCAAACTTCATTTTTAGTAATCATTTGTCTGCTTGATATAGCAATTACTGAGAACATTGTATGAAACATCTTACCACAACAGTGCATTTATTATTATTTTTTTTATAATTCTGAAAAGTTTTATTTCATATATTTGGAACATATATACTTAAGTACATATATGTTTGAAATTGTTAAATCTTCATGGTGAATTGTTCTTTTTTATTATTGAGTAGTGATTAACTTTACTACTAATAATGATTTTTTTTCCAGCAAAGCCTATCTTATTTGCAATTGTAAGAGCAACATCAATTATTTTTTGGTTATACTTGCCTGATGTGTGCAGTGTGTGCATGTATGCATATGTGTGTTTTCAGTCTATTTTCTTTTAACTATTACATGCCATTATATATTATGTCTCTTGTAAATAGTGCATATCTAGTGTGGATGGAAACATTTATATTATATTCATTTCATAACATTTCTTCTGCCTTTTTCTATATTTTATTTGAAATTTTAAACTTCTTGGGCCTGTCCTAGTCTCCCATGCTTACTAATGGAGTCAAGCATTTAGCTTTGAAATTATAGATACTTCAAACATCTGTTAAAAGAAATCCCAGATTCTGACAATAGATTATCTGTTAGCTTTAGATATGGGTGATTTTTTTTTCCTGGTATCTTCCAAGTTATTTTATAATGAATGCTGCATTAGGTGATACTAATCAGATGGCATTTGAAATAGAACTAAGTCTGTGTGTAGAGGAGTTCCTAGGTGGTTAGTAGGTCAGGTGTCTGACTCTCAGTTTCAGCTCAGATCATGATCTTAGGGTCCTGAGATTGAGCTCCCCCCACACTCCCAATCAGGCTCCATGCTTAGCGTGCATCTGCTTGAGATTCTCTCCCCTCCCCGCCCGCCGTCCCTCTCCATGCTCATACACACTCTTTCTCTAAAATAAATAAATAAATAAATAAATAAATAAATCTTGAACAAAAAAGAGTGTGTGTAGAAAGTGAAGTGACCTCTTCAGCTTCTCAAAATTTTGAGATTTTATTTATTTTTATTGAAGTGTAGTCGACACACAATGTTACATTAGTTTCAGGTATACAACACAGTAATTCAAGAACTCTATATATTGTGGCATGCTCACCATAAGTGTAGATACCACCTACTACCATATAACACAATTACAATACCATTGACTAAATTCCCTATGCTGTAGCTTTCATTCCTATGACTTACTCATTCCATAACTGGAAATCTGTACCTTCCATTCTTTTTCACCCATTTTGCCCATTCTTCCCCACTTTGGCAACCATCAGTTTGTTCCCTGTATTTATGGGTCTGTTTCTGTGTTTATTCATTTGTTTTATTTTTTAGATTCTCAATATAAGTGAAATAATGGTATTTGTCTTTCTCTGTCTGATTAATTTCACTTAGCATAATTTCCTCTAGATCTATCCATCTTGTTGCAAATGACAAGATCTCATTCAATTTCGTGGCTGAATGATATTCCATTGTATATATATACATTTATCATGTCTTCTTTATCCATTCATCTATCAGTAGATACTTGGGTTGCTTCCATATCTTGGCTACTGTAAATAATGCTGTAATAAACAGCAGTGCATATATCTTTTTGAATTAATGTTTTTGTTTTCTTTGGGTAAATACCCAGTACTGGAATTACTAGATCATATGGGTATTGCTATTTTTAATGTTTTGAGGAAATTCCATATTGTTTTCCATAGTGGCTGCACCAATTTACACTTCACCCAACTGTGCTCCAGAGTTCCTTTTTCTTCACATCCTCACCAACACTTATTTCTTTCTGATTCTAACCACTCTGACAGGTGTGAGGTGATATCGCATTGTGGTTTTGATCGCATTTCCCTGATGATTAGTGATGTTGAGCCTCTTTTCACGTGTCTGTTGGTCATCTGTATGTCTTCTCTGGAAAAATGTCTATTCAGGTCCTCTGCCCATTTTTTAATTAGGTCATTTGTTTTTCTGGTGTTGAGTTGTAAAAGTTCTTTATATATTTTGGATATTAACCTCTTATCAGATATATTATTTGCAAATATCTTTTCCCCATTCAGTAGGTTTTTTTTTTATTTAATTGATGATTTCCTTCACTGTACAAAAGCTTTTTACTTTGGTGTAGTCCTAATAGTTCATTTTTGCTTTTGTTTCCTTGCCTGAGGAGACATCTCTAGAAAAACGTTGCTAAGTTTGATGTTAGAGATTACTGCCTATATTTTCTTCTAGGATTTTTATAGAACCAGGCCTCACATATAGGTCCTTAACTCATTTTGAGTTTATTTTTGTGTATGGTGTAAGAAAGTGATCTAGTTTTATTCTTTTGCATGTAGCTGTCCAGTTTTCTCAGTACTAAAAGAATGTCTTTTTCTCATTGTATATTCTTGCCTCTTTTGTTGTAGATTAATTGACCATATAAGCAGGAGTTTTTTTCTGGGTTCTGTAATTCTGTTCCATTGATCTATATGTCTATCACAATTTTGAAATTTGTATACATTTATAATTCTGAAATAATTAATCAAGCAATAATATAAGTCAAATATTTTTCTACTCAGGCTATTTTGCTGATATTTATGAATAATTATCTGTTTATTAAAGCACCTTTGCTACATGTGTTAGTTTCCAAGGGCTGCGGTAACAAATGACGAGACTAAGTGGCTTCAAATAACAAATTTATTCTTTCAGTTTTCAAGAGGTTAGAAGTCTGAAATCGAGGTGTGGGGAGGGCTGTGCTCCCTCTGACGGCTCTAAAGGGAATCTTTTTATTGTTTGTTTCTTCTTCAAAGTAGACTTGGTGTCTAGAGAGGACTCACTTCCTGGTTCATAGACAGTCTTTTTCTTGCTGAGTCCTCATATGGTGGAAGGAGGGGGAGCTCTCTGAAGTCTCTTTTATAAGGGCACTAATCCCGTTCATGAGGGCTCTACTTTCATGACCTAATCATCTCCCAGTGGCCCCCACCTCCTAAAATTGTCACATTGGAAGTTAAGATTTCAACATAAGAATTTGGGGGAGGATACAAATATTCAGATCATAGTAGTGTGTATGTCTCAAAACTCCCCCTGCCTCTTTCTTATGAACATACATGTGATTGAATTTAGGGCCCACCCAAATAACCAGGATAAGCTTCTTTTCTCAATATTCTTCATTTAACCACATCTTCTGTCCTAGTACAGTAATAGTCACTCTTCTGCCATCTAAGGTAATAATCACAGGCTCTGGAGATTAGGATGTGGACATATCTTTTTGGGAGCCACCATTCAGCCCACTACATGCCTGACACGTTACTAGGCTAGTTTGAGTTCTATACACCAAAATCACTAAAATCAGTTTTAAAAAAATTTAAATTAAGGATTAAAATATCAAAGCTACCTACTCTCTTTAGATTATTATTATTTTTTAGAGATAATTTGGTGAGATATAGATAGTTCTTACCACCCACTCCCCACCCGCAACTACTTCTGCTCTTCCCAACCGTTGCTCATGGCAAAGAATTATTATCTTGAATGTTTGTCCTAATCTTCAACTTAAAATAAAAGTACCTGAGGTACACAATGAGTGCCTCTTAATATGTCTCAATGCCATTAATGTAGAAAATGTTTAGCTTTTTTTGTTTTTGTGCAAAATAATTACATATAATTCACAGGCACTGCTAGGGGTGATTTATTTGCTTTGTTTTGCTGTATTCTCGTTTTTTCACAGGCCAGCCAGCCATGGCCATCACAGAGAAAAGAGGCATTTGCCTGTGGAGTGTAGACAGTATGGGGAAGAATGTCAGTGGTTGAAGGATCTTAGCTTTCCTCATTTCCAATCTTTTCAATTTGGTCATGTAGCCCAAAAGTGAGGAAAATGCAAGTGACCTGGCCAAAGTCTTGCAGCTGATGGTGGAGATGAATGGAAGACTACTCTTCTCCTCCACAGCACATTGATTTCCACTGCTCTTGCCCCTAATCGCTTTATTATCATGTCTCAGCATGAGGCCATATAGGACAATGTGATTTCAGGGGCCTTAAGATTATTGCAGGGGAAGCAAAGTCAAAATGTTTGCCTTTAAAATTTTGCCTCAAGGGGCGCCTGGGTGGCACAGCGGTTAAGCGTCTGCCTTCGGCTCAGGGCGTGATCCCGGAGTTATGGGATCGAGCCCCACATCGAGCCCCACATCGGGCTCCTCTGCTATGAGCCTGCTTCTTCCTCTCCCACTCCCCCTGCTTGTGTTCCCTCTCTCACTGGTTGTCTCTCTCTCTGTCAAATGAATAAATAAAAAATCTTTAAAAAAAAATTTTTTTTGCCTCAAGACAGTGTTTTTGATGAGTCAGTCCCTGTGATATTGTGATTTATAATAAGAAATATATATGTGGTCTTTGTCCCCTTTTCTGACACAGAGCTTCTAAAACCCTCGAAATTTCTTAAGTGATGAGGGCAATCAAAGTGTCTTTCGATATGCTAATAAGGTGACATTTGGAGAGCACCTGAAGATGGGGGCTGGTTACCAGGAGAACCAACTGTGTGATTAGAGGGTTGCAGCTTTCAGTCTCTCTACTCCCCACCCCCATCTCTGGGGAGAAGGGAGGGGCTGGAAAGGAAGTTCCATTGCCAATGGGCAATAATTTCATCAATCATGGCTATATAATAATACCTTCATAAAAATACAGAAGGGTGGGCAAAAAACATGGAGATTTGGAAAGAGTGGCACACCTGGGGAGGACATGAAGCTCTGTGTCCCTTCCCCATACCTTGCCCTATCCCTTTCTTCCACCTGGCTGTTCCTGAAGTATATCCTTTTATAATAAACCGGTAATACAGTAAGTAAAATGTTCCTCTGAATCTTGTGAGCTGCTCTAACAAATTAATTTAACCCAAATTGGGGTTTGTGGGAACCTCTGATTTATGGCCAGTCAGAAGCACAGGAAATAACCTGGATTTGCAATTGGCTCTGAAATGGGGGGCACTCTTGTAGAACTGAACCCTTAAAATGCAGAATCTGATGTTATCTCCAGGTAGATAGTGTCAGAATTGAGTTGAATTGTAGGACACCCAGATGTGGTGTCTGAGAATTGCTTGGAGTGGAAGAAAAACCCTTATACCTTGGAATTGGTGACGTAAGGTTTCAGAATGGCTTCCTCCAAAATATGCCACTTTGGTATATTGATTATTTTGAAGTAAACGTACGTGAGAAACAGCTGGTATACTAAGGACACTTGGAGAACAGGAGATAAATTCTCCATGTGAAAGTTACTCTCCCCGCAGCAGTAGTGTAGAAGGCCTCCTTATCACTAGACACAGGGAATTTAGGGCTGAGGAAGGCTGTATAAACAAATCTTATTACTTCTTCACCATTTTACTGTCCCTAGCTCAAACCCCTTAGCCCTGTTAATTCTTCACAAATTCATTGTTGATTTGTTCAAAAAATATGAAAGCTTCCTGGTCTGGTCACTTCCTTGAGACTCAAATCTTTGTGGGGCTCCTGTACATACATACATAATTAAATTTGGTTTTCTCCTGTTAATCTGTCTTTTTACAACAGGGTAGTCTCAGTTAGAAACCTAGAAGGGTAGAGGGAAAATTACTTTTCCTCCTCTGCTGTGATCAGAACTTGTAGTCCCCAAATGGAAAATGCTCCTGGAATCATCTGGTAGTTACCCTACATTTTAGCCTGGTAATGGCATGTGTGGATATGCCTTTGAAGGGTGAGGAACATGGGGCTCACAGTCACGAGTGGTTTGCTATATGGAGGAAAAGGACTAGAACCCAAGTCTGCTGATATCTGCTCCTCTCATCTGTGATTTGAAATTCTCTGCTCTTTCCATGAGAGCAACTGTGTCTTTTTGCAAAAAAGAAATTAGAGTAGGTCTGGAGAAAACCTGGCAATAAAAATAAATTAATATGCTCTCGCTTTTTCTCTTTTTGGGGTGGGGAGTAGGGATAAGGTTCTTTGCATGTGAAGAGATTGTGATGGCTTCACTCAGACATCATGTTCTCAGAGTTCTGGAGGTGACATCAGCCTTGGCTGTAAGTAGGAAGTATGACCTTCTTGGTGCCAACACCAGCCCTCATAATGTTTCCTTCATCCGCTCGCTAAGAGCTGAAAGTGAGCCTGCTAATACCCTGGGATAGGTAACTCAGATATAAATGTGTGCTATAGGATAAATAATAGATATTTTCTCCTTTGTTGGAAGCATGCTGTGATATAAGGGAGGCCAGGAAGAAGGGACAGCCCCAAGGAGGGACTGAGTTTAGAGGAAACAAACATACATTTTCTTGGGTTCTCATTTGGCTTAACACTAGCACTGGGAAGAAGGGAAAGATGTCCAAGAGCAAAGGAAGAGAAACTGGGCCTATGCCAATCTTTTGGGCCAAATAGAATTCAGAGAGCATGATGTGTTTTTGAAAATGCTTGGCAAGGTAGTTATTTAAGATCCCTTGGGCATTCTCAGCTAGGAAGCATGTTTAGATCTGACTAGTCAAGTCAACGAAGATGTTTAATGACTATTTGCACTTCCACAAGTGACTGTCTAAAAAGTGTTACTATTCCCTGGCAGATTTGTGAGGCCTTTTCTGCTGATGCTGTAGGACCTGAATAGACTTTGAGTGTTGATGCCAGGCCAAGTTTGCACACATAGACAAATCTTAAAGAGTGTCTTCCTGCCTATAAGAAAAATGATTTTTGACACGTGTCCCAGAAACTAAAGTTTGTTTGTTTGCTTTTCTAGGACTTAAAATTCAAGGTTTTTTCCTTCCCCAGTGCAGTTGATTAATGGCATTAATGAAGTTGCATCATTAGGTTAGCATAGTTCAGCTACGTTAAGAAAAATATGACTTCCTGTTCCCTTCCACCGGGAACATTTGAGGATCTTGATAGCAGAAAGAATCCAACTCTCTTTTTTGGGTGAATAGTGGAAAAGCCTGTAATCTCAGTTTCCATACGGATGTCACCTATTCAAGATACATTATGTGGGAAGAGAAGCTCTGGCTCAGTTGTGGAGACTCTGAGCCCACCTCTTGATGACGGTGATATCAGGACCATCAAAAATAGGGAGTGGGTAATTCCTTAAGGAAGAGAAGAGATGCTAAGCAGATATAAGCAGCCCATGGCTCCTCAAAAAATAAGGGAGGAAAACCCTTTGCTGGACCCCTTGGAGGAGATAGCATGCTTCACTTGAAATGAGGGAGGCATGCGGAAACCAGCAGTGAAGTGGGACTTGGGGGTCCAGATCCCCCAACTGCTGACTCCCTGTGACATCCTGGGAGCATAGGGGACCCTGTGCCTAGACTCTGAGCCCCTATGACTTTATATCTTCTGGTTACATGCTGAGCTGCCCTGAGATTCAGAGAAAAGAATGGATGGGAGGGTGTTTTGCAGACTGAAAGGCACTTTTGGATATTGTGAACCACACCAAGCAGGTTCTTAAATCCCAGAGTGGTGGTGGCCTCAGAGAAGCAGGGACAGCAACATCCAAAGCCTAACACACGGGAGGCAGACTCACAAGTCCAAGTTCACAGTGAAAACTTTCGTTGCAGCCAGGGTAGATGGAGAAGACTGCTACATAAAATTCCCTTAGAGATTTTTATCTGGCTCTGGCCAGGATCCGACCATCTCCCTTGTTGGGTTCACTTCATGTTTTTGCTACCCAGGAATCTACCCTCCTTGCTCAGCTCGGGGACTTTCAGAATGAAACACTGCTGCATTTTACAGCCGACATCCTGTTTGATTTTTGATGGAAAGAACATGACTTGTCCTAATGCAATTCTTCTTCTATCTATCTGCCTTCAGATGGTGTCATGCTTTCCAGATTACTACTCAGCATTTTATTTTGCAAAAAAATGCTTTTCAAACATTCTTGAGGGATCTCTTTTAAGTGTTATGAAGTGTGTTATTAGGATTTTCAGAGTACCTCAGAGTTGAAGAAATTTAGCCACAGGGCAGCTGAGGCTGTGCCCATAGACATGCAAATAAGGAGCTGTACCAGGGAAACCAGGGTTTCACTGCAGAGCTGCTGATGTGGCCACTTCCTCTTTCCTCCAACTTCTTGTCAGATTTATGGCAATTATTGTAAAAGAGCACTCAAGAGACAAGTTTTTCAAAGTAATATTTTAACTTAGTTATTGAAAATTCAGATATGCTCTGGGGGATGATTGGTTGGGGAACTTATTATGAAAAGTCAGCAAAAAAATCACTTAAATGATACAGTGCAGCTAGCTTAACACAATCCATGGAGACAGAAGGTTTGGCACGAATCATATATATCACAGTTCCATCCACAGGGATTCAATTACCTATAGGGTCTTATCATCATGTGACTTTGCAGAGCTCTGACCCTAAGATACAGCAGGATGCTTTATCAGTGAGGACCACATACTTATAGTTCAGAAGTGGTGTCAGAATCATTTGCCATGGCAGGACCATCGGAACAGCGCGAGAAGCCAGACTCTGAGAAGGAGAAATGTCCTGAGCAACCAGGAAGCAAGCCATGGCCAGATTTCAGAGGTCAGGGACTGTGGCAGATGAGAACAAGGAGGACATGGACACTGAGAAGCCCCAGCAGGCATTCGGCCAGAGAGATGGCCATGAAACCATGGACATGAGGCAAAGTGGGAGTGAAAGGCACAGCATGGTCACCCCTCAACTGGGTCTAGCTCATTCCAGCTTGTTTTCATCTGCTCTGGCTGCTATAAAAGAACACCTCGGACTGGGTGGCATAAATGACAGACCTTTATTTCTCACAGTTTTGGAGGCTGGGAAGTCCAAGATCAGATGCTGGCAGGTTCGGTGTCTGGTGAGGGCTCCACAGCTTCCTCTTTGCTGTGCCCTCACATGGCAGGGGCAGAGAGAGAGAGAGAGAGAGAGAGAGAGTGCATCTCTTGTGTCTCTTCTTGTAAGGGCACTAAACCCTTCACGATGGCACCACCCTCATGACCTAACCACCTCCCAAAGGCCTCACCTCCTAATACCATTACATTATGGGGTTAGGGCTTCCACACCTGAATCTGGGGTGGGGGAGAGGGACACAAACACTCAGTCCACAGAATACTGTTCTAGAGGTACTGCAGGACTATAATCGCTTCTATCATTCTTTTTGGTTGCCCATTACTTGAGTCCCATTCCAATATCTCCAGTGTGAAGAGTTCTCTGCTGTATGGATCATTATGGGAGTCAAAGCTCACCCACCATTATGGAAACCAGAACTTGCCTTTCCTGCGGTGAGGCCATGATAACAAGACCTGGGCTTTGCCAACCTCACACACTGCCCCTGGGCTTCAAGGGACCCAGAAGCAGGGACTATAGAGAATTCCCTGCAGCATGACTGCATCCGCAGCATGGCAGCAGCTGCAGTGAGCAGCAAGACTGGGATCCCATGGCAGCAGTGGTAGCTGACCAATCCCCAGTATCCGCTGCTTAGGGCACTGCTAACTTGGAGTTGGGAGCCAGTTCTGCTGTGGGATTTGGGGATTCCTGGACTGCCTCCCCAGATCTCTTAGTGATTCTATGAGATATCTAATATCCTTTTAATAAGGTACTCTTTCCACTTAACTCAGCCAGAGTCCATTTGTTGTTGCTTGCCACCACTAATCCTACCTACTTCACTGTTACGTTCCAGAGAGCAAACAGACAAAAATAAAAGAAACACAAAAGCCTAGAATCAGGAATGTCAGTCTATAATAGTAGCTCTTGCTTGTCGAAAATATCTTTTCTCCTGTTGTTCTAAGCTATAAGACAATAGTTTCTGTAAAGCTGTTGTATTTCAGATCCTCCTTTCCCTTCCAGGGCAAACTGTGTTGTGGCCAGATCATCACTAAGCGCCATAGGGCCGGGTGCCCAAGTTGGTAAGTCTTCCCCAAGGACCTGGGTGTACTGACTCAAGAATGGAGTCTTGGGGCGCCAGGGTGGCTCAGTCGGTTAAGCATCAGACTCTTGATTTTGGCGTGGGTTGTGATCTCAGGGTTGTGAGATTGAGTCCTGTGTTGGGCTCCACTCGCAGCATGGAGTCTGATTGAGATCCTTTCCCTCTGTGCCCTGTCCCCTGCCCCAGCTCACACTCTTGCTCCCTCTAAAATATATAAATAAAATAAATATTAAAAAAAAAAGAGTGGAACCCTGCCTTGTGCTACCCAAGGATAGGGGCCAATGTTCCCCTCTTGGTCTTTTCTAGAGTCAGTTCCAGGGCTAAACTTTGCTTCTTCTCTCCTGACTTACAAGAATTCTTGCAAGGACCTATACTGGTCTTGATGTTCTCCCAATTTCTGCTTTTGACTTCCAAAGCAGAGGCCTTCCTCCTGACCCTCCCCACTCCAATGGGGTGGTCAGCTCTGCTGTTGGTGCTGGTGTGGAACCAGGGCCTGCTCATTGGTTCTCTATCCCTCCTGCTTCTGCCCCATTCCCCTCCCCTCATTAGGGTCCCATGAAAACTCTCCTCCCTGGATTCCCCATGATGCTGTACCTACCAGTGTGCCCCAACTTTTAGCAAGGGTGGAAGGGGTGCATTTTAACAGGCACCGAGGCGACCTTGCATCTGAGGCATAGTCCTGTCCTGGCCAGAATCTCTTTATGCACTTCCTGTTGTGACAAATGCTTACCCTGCAGACAGAAAACAGAACAAGGTCAAAACCAAGAGCAGAGGCTGACAACTGTAGTTTCCTCAGGTTACCTAGAAGGAGCATGAATGAGAAATTTCATTTCAGGAAATAGAAAAAAAGGAGTAAGGAAGTAGAGCCTTAAGGCAGAGAGAGGGGGAAAAGAAAAACATCAAACCAAAATCTGACATATCAGATACTAAAGGTTAGATACCAAGATCAAATACCCACAAAGCTATTGGCATCCAGAAATCCTTCTGAGGAGCTTGGTGATTTTTAATTATTATTATTATACAAAATAAATGAAAAGGAAAACCTTAGTTGGAAACAGAACTCCGATGTAATCATTTATGCTTATAATCGAAGTCGTCCGCCTCAATTTATCCACAGTGACCAACTCACTGCCTGCGATGCAATTCTTTTTACATTTACCTTTGGGTCTGAGTCCTTAATCTAATCAGTGGTCAAGTCAGGTAGGAGACACATGTCTTTGCTAGACAAAGGGAGGCCCTACTATGAAGCTGGAAATCACACTAGCCTCACAGCCTGTATTATTTTAATCCTATTGACTGTAGGAGTCTCTGCATGTTTAGCTCAGATGAAATTGGTCTAATGAGGTAAGGCTCAGGTAGTTTCAATTAGTTTGTGTGAAAATGTAGATATTTCACACTGTTTTGTGTGGGCTCATCTCTGAGAAAAAGGGCATTCCATCTTTTCTCCCCTGTATTTCCTGATTATCCAGCTCTCAGCAAAACATCATCTTACCTACTTACCAGCTCAGTCAGAGAAAGTTGGATGGCTTTACCAGCAGGTGTTGTAAAACTCTAAAATTAGGATCACCGAAATTCAATATAGCAGCAAATTAGGCCCTGAAGTGCCAGAAAGTTTTGAATGTTCCCTAAAATTGTTCCCCAAATGTCTTTGTTTTCTGGAATGCACTGGAGCCCGTTTGTTCCTGACACACTGGATATGAAAGAGGCCCTTGGGCTTCTACCTGATGGAACACATCAGGCTGTGAATAAATTACTTCTCAAAACTTGGCTACGTTTTGCACTCTAGAAGCAATCAGTAATAGTTTTAAAGTTGCTCGGCCTTTGTGAGACACTGCAGAGAGCTGGCTTCAGGAACTAGCCAAGCAAATAAAAAAGGTATGCCTTTCTTAATCACCCAGATTGAGATTTAGGATGTTTTAAGTCTGCCGCTGAAAAACTGTTGAAAAGTCTGCATGACCTTCGCAAAGCCTCAGGGACAAAAGAAAAAAAAATTGCTTGGGGATTATCTTGTACTTATATTTTAATTGGTTCCCAATCAAGTTCATGCCCAGCTTTCTTACGCGATGATGGCTGTTATGTGAGATTTTTGACAATTCTCCTGGTTTAGAAATCCACTTGCATTCCAACGATCAGAACCTGAGTTAGCTCTCTATTCGGGCTTCTTAGTTGCAAGGAGAGGCCACCTCTGGTTAGTTTAAGTAGAATTGGAATTTATTAAATGGGTATCAGAGAGCTCACAGAAGGGACAGGGAGGCTGGAGAACAGTAGAAATGAGGTGATAGGGAAAGGAGAACAGGGGGTCGGAGCCCCAGAGCATGAACCCTGGAGAGGCTGACTGGAGCCCCTCTACAGCACGGCTATAGCCAGGGGAAGCTGAATGCCCTTTGCAGGCCACTGCTGACAGCACCATCAGGGAGATTCCTTTGGGGATCCCCTGATTCCTTGTGTCACTTCCTCCAGAGTAAAATTCTGGGGGATCATTCAGTCCACTGAGGTCTTGTCCCATGCCCAAGCTGCAGCTGCCAGGGTCTGGGGAAAACAACGGTCCATATTCGAATTTGAAACTTCCATGGTGAGAGGGCATTTTACCAACCACCAAGAGTCACACAACGGTGGATTCCTGAACCACAGGACCACAGGAAGGGTGTTCTGATGATGAGAAGAAAAAAAAAGATGAAAAGGAAGGCAAGAAACAACCAAGGCAAATGTCTGTATGGCCGGTGGGGAAGGTGGAATGGCACAAGCTTTAATCTAGATCTTTAATTCTGGCTGAGGACCTGGAGGAGCTGGGTGGTTCAGAATATTAACCTTGTAAATTATTTCCAAAATGGACTATATTTTGGAATATGACAGAAAGAGCACCAGAGAGCCGTGAGGTTGGGACTAGGTTGGGGTGAGGGGTGAGAGGCCCAGTTTAGCAGCCAAGGGGACAGCAGCCAACGAGTGGAGGCATGGGACTCTGCAGTTGTGGCAAGTGCCTTCCAGGCCTGTCCTGGAGCAGCTGTGGCAGTGGACATTTCAACATTTCTTCTCCCTGGCGGGGAGTTTTTTCTCTCTCTTTATCAATTTTCAAACAGGTGAGAAACTTGAACTTCGTTACTCCATAATTTCTTCTGCTCAATGTCTGTGTGAATCTTTCGATGCCTTTTCAGAATCTGATTTTTGTTCGGACCTTCATTCACTAACTTGGACATCACTTTTAATAGACCCCGTCGCTTAACAGTTTGGCCTCATGATTTAACGTATGCCTGAACCTCAGTGAAAATGACTCTAGTGTTCAGAAGGAAAGTGTTTGGGACCCTCCAATTCATATATTGAAGCCTTAATCCCCCACCATGACCATATTTGGAGATGGGGACTGTGAGGTTAGATGATAAAGATTAAATGAGGTCATAAAGATGGAGCCCTAACCCGATGGGGCCAGTGTCCTCATAAGAGGAGAAAGAGACATGTGGGCTTAGTCTGTCCATGTGCATTTAGAGGAAAGGCCATGTGAGGACAAAATGGAGCTCTGCAAGCCAGGAGGAGAGCTCTCACCAGAAACCAAAGCCTGCCAGAACCCTGATATTGGGACTTCTCAGACTCTAGAACTGTGAGAAAATGAATTTCTGGTATTTAAGTCACAGAGTCAGTGGTATTTTATTATGAACACCTGAACAGACTAATACAGAAGGATAGAACACATGCCATCACCACCAAATATTTACTTTTAAGAAGTGTTTACCCTCTGCTGACCAGTTGGTTTCCTTGTGGTCACTTGACTTGTCAAGAAAGTACTCTACTGCAATTTTTGATTACATTCCACGATTCACGTAACAATAAGAAGACACTTTCTAAGTTTGCAAACCTTTATTCTTTATGAATCTTCTGGAGTAGAGATTGGATATGATACCATCATTGGGAAACTCATCTTGGAGAAACATCTCATTTAAATGAATTTGTAAGAACATGATAAAAACAAAATGCTGGGGAAGATTGTTGAAATTTTTTCCATCCTTAAAGGCACAGCTAAAGTACATGGTCTATAAAACACCGTGGCTAATTCTGTAACAAAATGCCATAATCTGAACATTACAATGACTTCTTTTCTTTCAGGATAGGAACATTGGAAGCCAACCCTTAGATGACATCCAAGATGCAAAATACTTTGGGACTTTCATTTTGGAATTGCTTCAGGAAAGAAGCCCATTTTTAGGAGCATTCTCAATAGATATATAATGCTGTCTTTTAAGATAGCTGTTAAAAATGGGAACCCCAATCCGGTAACACCCTGAGCTATGTAAATGCTCTTTGGTCACAGAAAAACAGGGGTTGAGAAGAAAGTGATTAAACTGACTTCTAATGGGTCTCTTAAGCTGGCTCAAAAAGATTCAAAATGGTCATCCAAACACTTGCAAATGGCAGTGTCACTGACAGATGCACATTCTCTCCCACTGTGACTATTTTGAAGGAGGGCATACATTTGCAATGTCATTTTGCTGTCACTCCTTTAGAGCTGTCTCTAACCATTCTAGGGTTTTCTTCCTTTTATATACTATTTTCCCTGAGTGAGTAACAGCAGTCAAGAAGGCTTTTAAAATGCATAGTCAGGATGGTTGTTAATACTGGTTTCCAAAAAAAAGATGCCATGATTTATATAAGGCCTTTCTGCTGAGCTAAATGTATGAACTTTTCTTTATACCATGACCTCTCAGTGTGTAGGAACTAACTGCAAATTTTTGTTAGGGGATTACTACAGAGTGTAGGAACTACTGCATTTAACCATATTAGAGTGCTGTAGAATAAAGTACAAAGAACAGCTGGATGAATTTGGGCCCAGAGACATCTCATTTCTCATCACACCCAAGGAATCCTGGAACCATAAGATTTGAAATTTTAAGAATGAATTAAGTTTTTTCTCATGGACTTGAGGCACCGATAACAGTTTTGAGAGGCACCATTTGGTGAATCAAAACAAAAGGAACTAGGCTTAGGGCCCTAGGACTCAGTCTCTTTCTTTTTCCAACTCTGGCAAATATTTACCATCTGCTTTTCATTTTTTAGTCACAGGAATGAGCTCTTTTGGAAGAATCAACGTGGATTTATTATGGGTTTTTTATGTGCTAGAAATCTTTGCACCAGAGTGGTCCTTGAAACAAGGGGTTGCTATAGAAAGGTTTACACGTTTACAAAACAAAGGTTGGACCAGAAATAGCATAATATCTGACACCATAATGTAACAACTGAAATTACATGTTTTCCCTGAATATATTCAGTGTTGCTAAAATTGCATATTTAGTTTCATAGCCTGAAATAATTTTACATTATCATCATTAATAAGAGCATAAGAAATCTGAGTCCAAACATAGATTTAGATCCAAAATGGCTTTCACTTTAGGCTAAAAAATCACAATACTAAAACTGAAAACTAAGGCTGGAAGACCTACATGTAGATATTAGCAAGCATATTGGCCATTATCCATTGTGATGGGTACTGTCCAATAGAAATGACGTGACTCTTCAAATCCATCACCTTGAGTTGAGCCTCCATGTACATGATGACTCCAGTGGGTATTCATGGGGCATGAAGTGTTTGTGCTGATTGTTCACTGATGGTCTTTGGCTCCAAGCCCACCCTATAGTACTTGGCTCTTAGATGTTAGGACATCAAGTGTAAACTAGATGCCCTGCCCTCTGGTCTGTTCTGGGGCCCTGTTGCAAGGTGACAGGTCACCAAGTAGAGCACCAGTGGGAGATGGGACAGAGGGAGGAGCGGGGATTTCCTTCCTGTTTCTAGCCCCTGTTAGCATCTCTTCAGCAGCACAAGTCAGCCCCCCAGCTTCTTTCAGTACTTCTAGAACCTGCTGTGGCATGCTCACCCTTCACAGATCTGCAGCAGCTGCGTACTATCCTGCTCGGAAATCAGAGCACCAGCCAGTCTAATGAGAAATCTAGCCAACCATTCTCTGAGCTCCTAGGTTTAAGTATCATCCTTCTTCCCTTTTGTGCTAGAGGTGGAAGTTGCTTCCTGCCCTTAACGAATGTCCCAATCTTTTAACACCTTTGTAACCAATTCCCTGTGTTAAATCCCCTCAATTTGAAAAGTCTAGTGTGGTTTCTGGTTTTCTGACTGGACTCTAATATAGTACTATTATAAATCCAAGCATAGGTTTTCTTAAAATTACTATAATTATAATGAATTCACATTTATAAACAATAAAGGAGAGAAATTTTTCCTGCACTAATTGATAAGTTAGGAGAATAAGGGATAAGTACAGCAAAGTCCACAGACTTTCCACCAGTAACTGGAAGTTAGGCTTCTGGAATACTCTGGCCCTGTTGGCAGTGAAGTCAAGATTTGAAAACTGTCTTAGAATCCTATTCAAATTAACCCACCAACTTTCAGGGAGTTTAAGTGGTCAAGCAAGAATATTATAATGGTAGGAACATACCATCCTATGCTTATAGTTCTTCTAAGGACCTGTGTGCTCGTTATGGAATATGGAGCCCCAGTCATCATGTCTATGCTCCAAATAGTGGGTTGGAGAAAGGTGGGAAGAAGGACCATCACAGCTGCCTTTAAGGGCACATCCTAGAACTTGCACATGTCATTTCCTCTTATATCCCATATGCCAGAATTTAGCCAAGTAGTCATACTCAACTGCAAGGGAAGCCTATGTAGATTTTAATCCAGATAGTCTGGTGTCTGGCTAAAAATCTAGGATTCCATAATAGTTAAAGAAAAGATAATGGGGGAGCAATTAGCAGTCTGGGCCAGACCATTTTCTAGAGGAGGAAATCATATTATTCAACAAGCATTTGCTGAGTCCTGGATACCTTTCTAGGTGCTGGGGTACAAGAGTGAATAAGACCAAATCTCTGCCCTCAAGAGCTTACAGTGGGGGTGGATGCAGATAACAGGTAAATAATAACAAACAAATATGATAATGTCTGCTCAGTGACTTTGAGCAGAGACCTGGGGGAAGAGAATTCCAGGCAGAACATGCAAAAGTCCTGGGGGTGGGGCAAGGTCGAAGTGCTGGAGGAGCAGCCAAGAGGCCAATGTAGTTGCAGCTGAGTAAGGGGTAGCAGATGAGATCGGAGAGACGATCAACACTGAAGAGGTCAAGGGTTACATAGGATACGAGACATCAATTAGATGTTAGATTCTATCAGCCATTGATTCATACAATCAACAAATAGTGTAGAAGCTACCATTCATGAGTTCATTCAACAAGCTTTTTAAAAGGAGCTTCCTATGTACCATTCACTGTGCTGGTCCTTTGGATACAAACATAGGCCCACAAAGGGGCTCAGAGCATTGTGAGGGGTGGGGGGAGACAGAAAGGCAAACAAATAATTGCAATATAATGTGGTCATACATTTATTCAGGAAGAAAGGAGAGGTGACATTCCAGGTAAAGGAATGTCCATCCTTGCAGGCAGGAGGTAGTGCTAAGAGTGTGTGTGTGTGTGTGTGTGTGTGTGTGTGTGTGTGTGCGTGGGTGTGATCCAGTTTAATATTTTTGCAGGATGACACTAGAGAGGCAGGTGGGGACCAGAAAATGAAGGTCTCTGTCCCAGGATCGGTCTGGACTTTATCCTGTAAAAGGGGTTTAAACTGGGATTGTCATCACGAGCATTGTATTTAAATGGATCATTCTGCAGCAATGTGGAGGACATAGGGAGATGGGAGCAGTGGCAGGGAAGTGTGTAGGGAGGTGTGAGAGTTGGCTGGCTCTGAGGAGGTGGGGCAGAGAGCCAAATGCTGGGGTCTAAGATTGATGAGTGGAGCTTTGCTGTGGCCTGGGTGAAGCGTGGGGCTTAGAGCTGCAGGTGCACAGATCTCCAGACCTGGGCACATTCACAAGGAATTCTACTGTAACCCAAAACTTAGATGCATACACAAGTTCAAGATAAATGCCAGGAAATGCCATAGATGTTAAAGACAACATGATGTGGAAATTCAGAAGAAACAGAGAGACAGCAGCCTTTCTAGAGGTCATGTCATCTGAGAAGACTCTTTAAGAATGGAGGGGAATCGCGGCACCTGGGTGGCTCAGTCGTTAAGCATCTGCCTTCGGCTCAGGGCCTGATCCCAGAGACCTGGGATTGAGCCCCACATTGGGCTCCCTGCTCCACTGGGAGCCTGCTTCTTCCTCTCCTACTTCTCCTGCTTGTGTTCCCTCTCTTGCTGGCTATCTCTCTCTCTGTCAAATAAATACATAAAATCTTAAAAAAAAAAAGCATGGAGGGGAATCTGAGGTTAGTCTAGGTAAAATCTGGATTCTTTGGAATGTTAATATGTCAAATGATCTAAGACAAAGGGCTTCATGGTGAAATAATTTGGGTTAACATTGTGTATCATATCTTTATTTTATTTTATTTTTTTAGATTTTATTTATTTTGAGAGCGAGCACGTGTGAGGGAGAAGTGCAGAAGGAGGAGGAGGGGCTGAGCAGGGAGCCCGATGGATGATGGACAGACGTGTGGGGCTCAATCCCAGGACCATGGGATCATGACCTGAGTCAAAGGCAGACACTTAACTGTCTGAGCCACCCAGGTGCCCCTCTTTCTTTATTTTATTATAAAGCTTCATCACATATTAAAGGCTCTGAGAATTCCTGCAGTCAGGAAGTCTATTTGTGCTTATCTGGTCTCCTAAATCTGTATAGCTACAAAAGCACCTCCACATTCCCAACATGCTTTTGTCCCCCATGTAACCTATTATTTGCCTATAGAACCATGTTCCACAGGATAGCATTTGAGGAATCACTGGCCTAACTCTATTCCCCCATCTGAGAAATTAGAAGGAAACTGAGGCCAGAGGAATTAGGTCTGTGAGCTGGAAAGATGCGCAGCCAGGGGCCTGTAGTCTATGGTTTTAATCCTGTGTTCTGCCCCTGCATCATTCTCGTCAACCAAACAGAGTTTTTAGTGAGAATCTAAGTACTGAGCACAGAGCAAGGCATTACGGAGCATGCTGTTGACAGATAGTTTCCGTCTACCTCAGACTGAAAGGAAACAAAGCAAACCCAGACCCCTCTACATTGCATAAATCACACAAACATGTAGCGAGTGAAAGGTCTGTTCCAGTCTTGGGCAGGGGACATGAGCGAGATGTTGGCAGGACCTTGGGGGAACATGCAGCCTCCAGGACAGGCCAGCCCTCCCAGTCGAGCCCAGACAGGGGCGTGGAGAGCATGGTTCATTTCCAGAGCCTGGGTGGGAGGAGAAGGGTCTGGTCTGGGGCAACTGGGGAAGACTGTGGCCTCCAAAGTACACAGCAAGAACGATCTGGCTTTGATTCTTAAGTCAGAGGCAAACAGTCTGAAGACTAGGAAGGAAAGAGTGGAAATCATGCCCACTGTCTGGTATGCAGGGCTGGCAAAGATGAGCCAGTAGGTTCTAGTTAATATGCGAGGGCAGGTATAGGATTCTCTCTTACGTGTCAGGGTCCTGGGGTGTGTATGTCTGTGTGTGTGTGTGTGTACGTGTGTGTGTGTGTGTGTGTGTACATGTGTCCCTTGCTCAGGTGGGTACATGTGTGGGTGTGGGTATGGAGAGAACATAACAGGCAGAGCAGAGAGGTCCTTGCCCTTCCTGAGCTCCCTGAGGAAGTGTATGCAGGACGGTGATTCAGTGATGCTCTGCGAGTCCTGGCACCAGAGCCCTGGGAACAATATATCAGAGCAACATTGCCACTTACCCCCATACAGCAAGAACAATTACAGTCATAAACATTGACAATTAGAACAAAGTAATAAGGTTAGGTCTGATCTAGTTTGTTGGAAATATTTTCCTAACCTTAATAAGGGTAATAACTAATTAGATGTGGCCTCCCTGTTGTTTTAATAATGCAGTGTCACTCATTTACAAAGATCATTGAATCTTTGCTTCTAGTTTCTCTCTGCATATTATCCTAAATTAGCTGCTGTCAGAGAAATCTTTCTAAACAGAGCTCTGATCATATTCCTTGCCTACTCGAAAACATCTGTGATGAACACTCTCCTCCCTCTTAATGAATCAGATCCCGACTTCATGGTGATGGCATATGAGGACACCCTTGAACTGCTCTAACCTACCTCTCCAAGGTTGGACCCTCTCATAATCTTTTGTTCAGGCATGATGTTCAAGATGTGGAACAGCCAGTGGAATCGGGGCACCACTCAGCTGAAGTTGATGAGACCACAGCACTGCAACGGGGTCCCACAGGAGGCTCAGTGGGTCAGGGAGGGACAGGAAACTCAGATGGCGACTGGGATGGCAGTGTGGACATTGCATGGGCAGGGATTGGTGGATCTTTTCAACGAGTTCAGAAGTACTTCATTGTTTCAGCAACTTGCATATCCTTCCAGGAGGTGCCAGCTGGATATTAGCCTTAATATTAGGTTATATTATTTATATGTAGATATAGATATTAGGTTATAGACGCTCATTCTCTGGTCCATGCATGGAACATATTTTCTGCCTTCTTGCTTTTGTGCACAGATGCTCCCCAAATCCTTTGACTGTTTTTCTGGACAAAAAGCCAGACTCTATTTTCTGGTCTTCACTATGGGCTGGCCATGTGATTGGCTTCTAGGCAACAAAATGTGAGCAGAAATGATGTGTGCCCATCCAAAGTCTGGCTCAGAAAAACCTGCCATGCAATCCTCTATTGTACTGTCCAGAATGCCGGCTGGATCCTGTGAGGGGCTAAGAGGCTGCAGGAAATGATGGTGCCATGAGAAGACAGAACCTGAGTCCCTAAATCACTGTACAGAAAGCTGTCTACTGAACACTTGCTTTGAATTGTGAAAAGATTGAGAATTACGCTAACATTGCACACATTGTTTTCAAATTTGCATTATCATGGCTTGTATAGTTCTCTTATTTCATCTCCTTGATTGCAGATTTCTTTAGAGTCCATATTGACTCCACCTTTCTTTTCTTTTCTTTTTTTTTTTTTTTAAAGATTTTTATTTATTTATTTGACAGAGATAGAGACAGCCAGCGAGAGAGGGAACACAAGCAGGGGGAGTGGGAGAGGAAGAAGCAGGCTCATAGTAGAGGAGCCTGATGTGGGGCCCGATCCCATAACGCCAGGATCACGCCCTGAGCCGAAGGCAGACGCCTAACCGCTGTGCCACCCAGGCGCCCCTGACTCCACCTTTCTTAAGGGGAATATTTTAAATGTATGTGAAAGGTATAAAGAATAAGAAAGAAGACATGCATTCACCAGTCATACTGAACAAACATGCAGAGCAAAACCTACCCATATTTGCCTTGGATCATAATTTGAAGAAATGAAATTACAGATACAAAGTTCTCATTCCTCCATTTTCAAAAAGCTCATTGCTTTGCAAGTAGTGGGTGTTCAAGAAGTGCCTTATGGATGAGTATATGAACTCGACGCCAGGGAGTTGTTTTCTCACTGGTGGTAATTGATTTAAACTTGATGTCCTTTGTGACCAAATCTATGCATTTCTGGGATCATTTGTTAACATTTGTATCACAATTTGGCTCCACGAAATGCAGTGAAGCTTAATAACTCAGGCTCAAATGAAAACCAAATCAGTTGCGTCCACTGGTATCATAACTGCCTGCCCTACGTAGCCACAGCTTGATTTTTCAGGTGAGGGCAATTGGTTTTCTTCAAAATGAGTGAGTCCCAGACAGTTTGTGGAAACAAAATTTATTTTCCACCGTAGTGCCAGGGAGGATGAACTTCCTCTGCCCTATGGTCCTTCAAGCTGGACTTAGAATCAAACTGACGTGAGACAGATGAACGGGAGAAAATAAAATTTAATAGGCTTATGTATGGGGAATCCATACAGACATGGAATTTCAAAGACAATGAGGCAACAGGAAGCTTCTGTGAGCTAAGGAGAGGGGTAGGGGGCTGAGGACAAAAAGGAGAGAAAGCTCATTACCTGGAAGGTTAAAGGAGATGTTTGGAAAAACAAGGTTGCCCTATTATGCCCTCTCTGTTAGTATTTCTCTTCCTCTTGCAGGCTCTCCTTTCCAATGTAAATTTAGGAAGTCATGGGGAGGCAGAGAGCTTTTCCTGTGTCTCCTGGGTTTTGATTACTTTAATTAATTACTTTTAAATCGAAATAATCTTTATGCTAAAGCGGCACATTTTGGGACATCTCACCGTGTACCCCTTCAGTTAGACTGATACAGTTCTGATTAAGTTTATTTGAATGTGAATCTTTATAAACTCTGGGATTACATGTCTTTCCACATTTCTATTATTATATGAAAGTATCATAAGCGTAGATACATAATATATAAAATGTAACCTAATTCTAATGTATACAATATAATCTAGTATTGTTAATAGACAATTTATGTTATCTATTATTTTTAATGAATATTCGATTCATATTCTACTTCTATATTTTTATTTCTTCACTTGTCTTTAGACACACGGATATAATTAAATCTAACACAAAGCCCTCATTAATGTTGAATCACAAATATGTGATAAATAAGGTTCACTTTCACTCTACTCTTCGGATGGAAGGATGTGACACCGTGTTGGCTGCACATTAGAGTCACCTGGGGGAACTTTAAGAATCTCAGTTCCAGCCTGCACCTCACACCCATTAAATCAGAATCTCTGGGGATAGGACTCAGCTTTCAGTATATTTTAAAACTTTCCAGATGATCTCAACATAGAGCCAAGTTCGAGGAACAGAGTGCTAGAATTTTTAGTTTCCAGATATTCTTTGCATTTTTTCCAGAAGGCTCATGGACTATGAGAATGAAGTTGCTTCCTTTATATCAGATAATCATTGCTTCCATAAATTTCAAATGAGTCAGAACATTATCCTGTTTTGACCAGTCCTTTACCATGGCAACGCATTGTATCATTTTTACGTAAATGGGATTTTACAATCCTCAGCCCACACTCTGGTAAATTGCTTAGTAACCTTCTCACTGCATAATAAGATTGCAAATAAAATCTTTATTATTACTATTATCAGAAATTGTACATTATAACACTGATATTTTCTTTCCAGTTGGTGTTAAGAAATTAAAGTCATTTAAAATCTAATAACAGGACTACTTGCTATTCATTTAATTTCCTTCTAGAAGAAAAAGTTCTCATTAATAATTTATTTTCTGGAGCCCCATCTTGCCATTCTCATTAAATGACACTTCAGTGAATGTAAAAATATCATCCTTCTAAGCACAGAGGCAGGAATGGCTAAATTAGGGGAAGTGCGACTTTCTCTTTGTCACTGAAAGAGTTTTTTAAGCCAATATCCCATAAGAGTGAAGGTTTATTAAAGGACCCCTTAGTTTGGGGGATGACTCCAGAACTGAGCAAGAGAAACAGAAGTCGGAATGGTGCCTCTCCTACCCAAAGATGATGTTATAGTGAAGCATATGCTATTCCTAGTTCTCCAAGCAGTCAGGATGGGTTTTTGCCAACCTGGGCATATCCCCATCAAAGCTTCATGTTGCCCAATTCTGAGGAATGTCATTCACATAGAGGTCTTGTGACAAATGTGTGCTGTGTAATGCACAAGATAAGTGATTTTGCACAGGGGGCCCTGATCTGTCACCCCTGTGCAGGGTCACACATCTGTAAAGCAAGTTCAAAAGTTCATGCAGTATGAATGGCTCACCTGGTCCTCAGTGTCGCTCTCTAACTATGGAAACCCATTGTGATGGGGTCAATTCTGATTCGTGTATAGAAATGTTATGATTTTAGGATCAAGAAGGCAAGTTTGGTAGTGAGTGAATTTGAAAAGAATTTGCCAACTTCTTCCTTTTCACTGGCCTGGGTTTTTTCACCCTAAACATTTAATCCAGGCTCATGCATCATGTTCTAGAAGATTACAAAAAGCACACCATGCTCTGTACTTGCCCTCTTTCTACCCCTTGCAACACTGTCTCCATTTCTTCCTCACTACCAAGAGATGCCCTGGTTGTCATTTCAGCCCCAGATGCTTGGATTTGTAGCACTCTTTCTATTTTTCTGTATGAGGAAAATTGTGTGGGAAAGGAGTAATTAAACCATGTCAATTCATCCGTGTCTCCTAATGGAAGAGGAATTTCAATGATCATTAGCAAGAGTGATACTTAGTATTCCCTTCAAAATGCCTAATGTGTCCTACCAAAAATCTCCCATTTTTTTATTGTGGTAAAATATACATAACACATAACATTTATGATTTTATCATTTTTCAGGGTACAGTTCAGTGGTATTATGAACATTCACATTGTTGTGCAACCATCACCAACCATCCATTACCAGAAAATACTCTTCTTCCCAAACTGGGGGACCTGTACCCATTAAACAGTAACTCCTAATTTCCTCCTCCCCCCACCTCCCCTGAGTGGGTGACCACTCTGCTTTATGTTTCTATAAGGTACCTCATGAAAGAGGAATCCTACAGTATTTCTTTTTCTTGAGCCTGGCTTATTTTACTGTCTTCAAGTTTCATCCATGTGGTAGCACGTGTCAGAATTTCATCCTTTTTTCAAGTTGAATGGTATTCCACTGTATGTATATCCCAACCACCTATCGGTAGAAAAACTGAGCCATGGAAATGTTCTAATAGTAGAAATAAAATACTAGAATCCAGTTACTGGGTCCCTTGACTTAATGGTTATTGCAATTTGTCAGTCTCCTCCCCTAGCGTGTAGTAACTAAAGAAAAGGCCAAGACTTAATTTTCCTGACATTAGTATGCATGGTGCCTAGATTTTAAATCATGTTTAGACAGCATTTAGTTTAAATTGACAGATTGACAACTAGCATTTGTGACCCCCCCACCATATGTATATAATTTCATCTTCTTTATCCATTTTATATATAGATAGATAGATAGATAGATAGATAGATAGATAGGAATATTAGCCACATATATTATTAGCCTACATGCATATAGATAATATTAGCCATATATATGCATACCCCATATTCATTTATATATAAAAAATGGAATCCCATATATAAAATATATATTATATATATTACATATAAAATTATATATATAATCCCATATATAATAATCCCATCTTCTTTATCCACTATATATATAAATATTAGCCATAAAAAGGAATGAAATCTTGCCATTTGTAATGATATGGATGGAGCTAGAGAGTATTATGCTAAGTGAAATGTCAGTCAGATAAAGATAAATACCATATGATTTCACTCATATGTCTAATTTAAGAAACAAAACAAGCAAAGGGAAAAAGGAGAGAGGGAGAAGCAAACCAAGAAACAGACTCTTAACTCTAGAGAACACACTGATGGTTATTCGAGGGGAGGTGGGTGGTGGGATGGGTGGAATAGGTGATGGGGACTAAGGAGTGCACTTTTGATGAGCACCAGGTGCGGTATGGAAGTGTTGAATCACTATATTGTACACCTGAAATTAATATTACACTGTGTTAACTAACTGGAATTTAAATATTTAAAAAATAAAATGGTAGATAAAGAATGAAAAAGTAAATAACCGCAAAATGAAAAGAATATATGAGAGGAGACTGCAGGAAGCAAGACATTGCAATAGGTTTTGGGAAGAAGGCAAGTGGATGAATGGGTGCAACTGATCCAGCGGAGCCAAGCTTAAAGAGCTCATTTGTTCCAGAGAATCCCCAAGAGGTTCACCAACAGAGTGAGGGCTGAGTGGAAGGGATGAAAACATGGCCAAAAGTCTGAACAGAGTGGTAGGACAGTCAGGTCGTCAATCCATGCTCACAGTCATCTGGTTACACCATCAGGAAAGAAAGAGGAAGTTTAAGTTTAGAGAAATTGGCTGCAGATACTTGGGAATCAGAGACACAGGGATGGCAGAAGGGATGGTTAAAAACAGGTGGATTCAGTAGAAGTCTGATAACAAATGGTGAGATGTCCTCCCTAGATTCCTTTCCTTGCTTCACTTCAAGAATTCAGGAAGATGGTAATGTATGGATTCTTCTCCAGAGAAAGTGAACAGCCCCAGAGAGCAGATATTAGCATTTGGAGATGAAATGAAATGGCTAGTTCGTCTCCCAATCTCCTGACAACAGAACCCAGGAGTCTACAAGCCCTGCCCGAGCACTTTCCAATCAGTTTTCAGTGTCTCTTTCTGAAGGGATAGCTGAGTATTTCCTCCAAGACAAAAAAAGTAGAGATCAAAGTAAACAAAAGAGATTCTAAAAGATCATATATGGTGCAGAGAACTGGAGAAAGCATCAAAGACGCTAATATTCTCAAAGGAATAAAACCCCATATGCTATGAAAAACAGAATGAAACACTATCACAATTAAAAAATATGCAATATGCAATAAAAAAATTAGTAGACAGTAAGGAACAAAGACAAGGAAATTGAAAGTAATAGAGAAGGGGTGCCTGGCTGGCTCAGTTGGGAGAGCATGCAACTCTTGACCTTGGGGTTGTGAGTCTGAGCCCCATGTTGGGCATAGAGCTTACTTCTAAAAAAAAGTATTAGAGAAATATAAAGGAAGAGGATCTATCCAGGAGATCTAATATCTGACTAATGGAAATTTCAGAAAGAAAAACTGGAGAAAATGTCGGGAAGAAGTAATACCAGAAGAACAGAAAGATCCATCCATTCACTGAATAAATATTTGTTGAGTGTCAGGCATTCTCTTTAAGTACAGGGGAAACAGGTGTAAACAAAATAGATGAAAAACTGCACTTATCGGATTTACATTCCAATGCAAGAGATAGATAATAAAATTGAGTAGGTAAAATACAGAGTATATTAGTGACAAATGCTAATGAAAAATATTTAGCATGTAGGAAGCCAGGAAGTGTCCGGAGAGGTTGCAATCCTGGATAGGACAGCCAGTGAGTATCTCACTGAGAAGGTGACAACGCTCCTAAAGAAACTCATCCAGATTCCTCGTAGTTTCTGTACTTTTTATTTTGAAAACATTTAGATCTCTGACTCATTTGGAGTTTATGCTGGCTCAGTGCATACAGTATGGTCCAAATCTACCATTTCTAAATGGTTATACTATTGTCCTTACATCATTTAGTAAAAAGTCCATCTTCTCTCCAGTGACATGAGATGTCACCATCATAACATACTAAACTTCCACATGAGCTTGGGACTGTTTCTAGATTTTCTATTCTGTTCCATGGGAGTGTCTGACTATTTGCATACCAGGATGACATTGTCTTAATTTTGTGTCGATTTTATATTGTATTTTATTATCTCCCATCAGTGCTTTTCTTTTTCAGCCTGTTCTTAGTTTTCTTGATTGCTTATCTTTCCAAATGCATTTTAGAATCAATTTGTCTAGCTCTTGGGAAAAAATATCTTATTAGGAGTGTTGTAAATTTATGCATTCACTGGTGGCAAATTGACATCTTGTTGGTAGAGTCATCGTAAACAAGAGCAAGGAGTATCTTTTCATTTGTTCGAGTCTATCTTTGGATCTTTTAGGCATGTTTTGAAAATTTTCCTCCTACAGCTTTAGCAAATTTTTTTGTTCAGTTTATTCCTAAGAATCTCATTTCTATGTTGTTGCTACTAAAATGATATTTTCTTTTTCATTACACCTTCTAATTGGTTGTAGATTGTATACATGAAAGTCATTGATTTTTTAAAAAAATATTTTATTTATTTATCTGAGAGAAACAGAGAGATAGAGAAAGAGAGAATGATCGGAGTGAGGAGGAGGGAGGCCCCAGGGAGAAGGAGACTCCCTGTTAAGCAGGAAGGCCGACCCTGAGCCCCATCCCAGGACCCTGAGCCAAAGACACACGCTGAACCAACTGAGCCACCCAGGCGCCCTGTCATTGATTTTTTAAATGTTTAGTTTATGTCATGGTACCTTATTGAGTTCTCTTACCGTTCATACCAGTTTTGTCATTGATTCTCTTGGCTTTCCCCAGTGGACATCAAGTCATCTGCATCCCCTCTTCTCCTTGTAATATCCTTCTGACTCTTCTTAGACCTGGGAGCTGTCTCTGTTGGTTTTGAATATTTATTTCCCCACATACATAAGATTTTTAATATTGTCTCCTAGTTTTGCTGAAGGCATTGATATAGGTGGTTTTATCTCCCTTTTTTGGGGGCGGGTGCATTCTCATAGGTTTTAGAGAGTGTGGGAAGAAATTTCCATTTAGGTGGCCCCTGTTTTCCTGTAGGAACCTAGGAGTCTGGATTTCCTTTTAAAACTGTGAACAGTTTGAAAACTTGAGAAAACTAGAGAGAATAATATCATGAACAGCATCACCCAATACAAAGCTTTATCAAATCTGAATCTCTTTGTGCTGTATGTGCTTCAGATCATTTTTCTTGTAATAGAAAAAGAACATTACAGAAACACTTGAACCCTGCCCCTTCCCACTCCGTGTGGCCCTCACCACCCAGTCTCCTCCCTCCCAGGACGACAACCATCCTGACTTGGGCAGTTATAATTTCCATGTATGTTTTTATACTTTTACCTAAGTATTTAATTTTCCTGAAGCAATGTATTATTGCCTTGAATATTTATAAACTCTGTATAAGTAGCATTTTACCGTACATATCCTCCTGCAACTTGCTTTTCCTGTGGGTTGTTTTCATTTAACTTCTGAGTAATACTCTGTTGTTTATCTACAATTCAATTTATTTACTCATTCTTCCATTAATGGACTTTGGTTATTTTCAGGGTGGTTTTGTTTTGTTTTTTTCTATTAGAGACTGCAGCAGTCAGGACTCCCGTCCATGTCTCCTTTTTGTGTTCAGAAAGGATATATGTCTCGGGCTGGAAATGCTGGCTCATGTCGCTGGATATGTATTCCATCATCATGACTCTTCTTTCCGCTGCCAAACCCAGTAGAAAGTCACCACATAGTTACATGGCCTCCATACTTGCTTCATCAGATTTGTACTTTGTTGGTACTCTGATGGGTTTTCGAAATGTTCTTTTTGCTGAGGCTTCATGAGGACAACACAGAATTATTTTTTAAGTACTGACTCCAGGCGCTCCTGGATGCCTCAGTCAGTGAAGCGTCTGCCTTCGGCTCAAGTCATGATCCCAGGATCCTGGGATCGAGTCCTGCACGGGGCTCCCTGCTCAGCGGGGTGTCTGCTTCTCCCTCTCCCTCTGCCCCTCCTCCCTGCTTGTGCTCTCTCTCTCAGATAAAATCTTTAAAAAAATAAATAAATACTGACTCCATACATTGCAGGAGAACTATGTCATTTATAACAGAATTATAATAAACTCTAAAGGGTATAGCTCCACATCTTCCCTTACTAAGCAAACTGTTCATAAGCCTTAATTAGTATATAAGTGATAATAAAGATTCACAACTAATCAGTAGTGTTATATTACATTAATATAGTTGCAATTTATAATAGCATATAATATTAATATATATTACATTAATAATAATAATTTATTGGGTATTTTCTAAAAACCTTACATAAACAATCTGACTTAGTCTTTCCAGGAGCCCCATGGAGCAGAATAGGTGAATTTACTAGTTGGGGAGGTAAATAGGTAAATTTACATGCTCTGGGAGTCCTCCGGGACACTCCCAAGTTACAGAGCCATGTGGTGGTGATGGCCATGCAGTCTGGTCCTCCCCGTGGGCTTCACATGCCCCTCGTCTTATGTCTCCAGGTACAAGTTAAACTCTTTTCTGTGATCCTCACTGCTCTTTCAATTTATGAGCTCTCACCTACATTTCAGTAAGTGCCAAGCCACTCTTCACTGAGTTTTTTTACAGGGCCCACCTTTCCCTTTAACATTCTCTGTAGTCTGTTGGCTGTGTGGTCCAGTCGATAAATAGGACGGGCTGTCCTGTGGGCACTCGACCTCTCTCACCCACACTATCTCAGCCTCAGCACTTTCTTTCCTGGTTGTAACCATTCCCCTTGCAGATTCAGTGGTCTCCCACAAAATGTTTAACAAAAGTTTGCAGAGAGATAGCTAAAGGGCTTTACTGAGCTCAAAAGACCAAAATCAAATGAAAAACAAGACAAAACTGAACCAAATCCCAAAAACAACCTTAAATGGACATCACTGCTGATGGAGTTCTCAGGCCATGTCTGTCCTCAGGGGCTTCTCCTGGCTAGCCCTATCCTTCACCCTTGGCCACTCACCATGGGCTGCTCCATTGGGATTGTCTCGATCATGTCCACCTCTTCAAGCTCATTTTCTTTCCACAGCCTAAGGAGAGGGAAACAACTGCTCCCCATTTCAAGGCCTCCTTCCCACCAGCCTGATGATAATGTGCAGAAATGTAATTCTGCACACATGAAAATGGGGTGTTTCCCCAGACTCTGTATTCTTAAACAGTAACTAGGCTTTACTTCTTTTTCTTAGCCAGAAGGCCCTCCAAACTCAGTTTCCATTTTTTCCTCCCTAACAAAAGGGCAGAAAATTTATCCTGGTTTTAAATTTGCGTATTTCAGAAAAATTGAGATTGACCTGTTAGGGCACCTTATTACAATTAGAGGATTCAAACTGTGTCGGTTAAAATAACATAGTACTAATACATATATTCAAAAAAATTTTTAATTTCTTGAATTGAATGATTTTTCCTTTTAGACAAATATTTGTTTGAACATTGAGGTCTCCTAGAAGATTCTCCAGAAAGAGGTAAAAATCTTAGAGCAGGACATGTTATCAAATGAACGTACCTTCCTCTTGGTAAGCTGGAGAGAACGTTCTGGCAGGCTATGGTCACCCACTCTTCCCAGGACAGCTGCTTGTTGGAGAGGGGCACTCCACTCAGTCAAGCGTTTACTTTGGTTTGCTGATTCAAGCAATTTCATTTTTCCCAGTTTACCTGGGGGGTGGGAGCAGAAGAGTATCCAACTCTGCAAAATGTATTCTCACTAATCACGGTTATAAGAAACTGATGAACCCAGAATATTAATTTACTGGTGAAGATGGTGAGTATAATAAGAGTCCAGATCCCTTTCTTGTAATCCCAAATCTTTAAAAGCCAATTTTTGTGCTTATTAGGGAGTTAAATGTTCATGAACCCAATGTGAGGCTAGTTCAAGTGTCCTTTGATCGTCTTTCAAGTGGATATTCATAAATAGCTCTGTAGAATGTGTACTTAGTTGCATGGTCCTGCCCTCATCTCTGCTGAGGGTGTTACATACTGAATCTACACTCTACACACTGTGTTTTCTTTCTAAAATTTGAAAATGTTTGTGTTCTGAGGCATATCTGGCTCCAAGGGACCACTGGGCACGAAGGCCCTGTACCCAGCACTTGGGACGACCCTTCACTGGTATCAAAGTGCCCAGGAAACAGTTAGGACCCTGCCCAAGGGTCCTCCAGCAGAGGAGCATGGCACCTGACCAGACAAAGCTGGACATGTACCGAGCTTGTGAAGAAACTGAGAGAATCATTCCTGTTTTCATGAGCAGACCACACTCTGTAACCAGACCGCTCAACCTGTCAGTCTGTTTGTCCCACACAAAGACGTGGATAAACCCTAAAACTCTTCTTCTACCAAATTATTTTATGTCCATATTCCCTTCCAGTGACCAACACCTTCTATCATTGAAGAACTACTTCAAAATATTTAGACATTGGATCGTAACGTAATTTACGAGGATATGATCTCTAGCTTTTCTCTTTTTAATATTTTTGTGAGACTTGAAACCATAAAACTTCTAAAAGAAAACATAGGCAGTAATTTCTTTGATCTTAGCCATAGAAACATTTTTCTAGACAAGTGTCCCCAGGTAAGGGAAACAAAAGCAAAATTAAACTATTGGGACTACGCCAAAATAAGAAATTTTTACATAGTGAAGGAAACTTTCAACAAAACAAAAAAGCAACCTACTGAATGGGAGGAGATGTTCACAAATGATATATCTGAGAAGGGGTTAATATCCAAAATATATGGAGAACTTATACAACTCAACACCAAAAAACCCAAAACAATCTGATTAAAAATGGGCAGAGGATTTGAATAAACATTTTCCCAAAAAAGTGATACAGATGGCCAACAGACACATGAAAAAATGTTCAACATCACTAATCATCAGGGAAATGCAAATCAAAATCATGTGATATATCACCTTACACACAGAATGACTGAAATAAAAAGCACAAGTAACAGTAAGTGTTGATAAGGATGTGGAGAAAAGGGACCCTCATGCACTCTTGGTAGGAATGCAAATTTATACAGTCACTGTGTAAAACAGTATGGAGGTTCCTCAAAAATCAAACATAGAATTACCATATGATCTAGTAATTCCACTACTGGATATTGACCCAAAGAAAACAAAAACACTAAGTGAAAAAGATATATGCACCCTTATATTTATTACAGCATTACTTACAATAGCCAAGATACAGAAGTAACCCAAGTGTCTATCCATAGGTGAATGGATAAAGAAAATGTGGCAACTGTGTGTATATGTAGACATATATATATGTATATAATAGAATATATTATATTATAATATATTATATCCTATTTTAATAGAATAATATAGAATTATATGGAATAATAGAATTATAATTATAATATATATTATAATATAATATATTCTATTATATACATAATAGAATATTACTCAGCCATAAAAAAGAATGAAAGCTTGCCATTTGCAACATGTTGGACCTAGAGGCTATAACGTCAAGTCAAAGAAGTCAATCGGAGAAAGAAAAATGCCATATGATTTCACTCATATCTGAAATTTAAGAAACAAATGAACAGAAAAATAAACAAAACATCTACTCTTAAATAGAGAGAACAGACTGGTGGTTGCCACAGGAGAGGTGGGTGGGGGAGGAATGAAATACATAAAGGGATCAAGGGCACACTTTGTGTGATGAGCACTGAGTAATGTATAGAATTGTTGAGTCGCTATATTGTACACCTGAAACTAATATAACACCGCATGGTAAGTACACTTCAATAAAAAAGTAAAAAAATAAAATTTTTTTTAGATATTGAAAAGAACATACATCATAAGTGTACCACTCAATGATTTTTCTCGAATTAAAGGCATCTGGATAACTTCCACCCACATAAAGAAAAAAACCCACAGAAAATTACGAACACCTACAAGCTCCCCTCATGCCTTCTTCCAGTCACTACTTACCTTATCTGTGCTGGATCTTATCTGTGTTTTCTTGACAAGACTTGGGGAAGGCACCCTTGGTATTTTGAAGATGTGTGGAAGGCACACTAATTACCCTATCTACATTTGCAAAATATCACTTAATGGGGCTGACACACTGTAAATATTTACACAAATAGCTAATTCCATTTCTTTGTATGAATTCCTATTATGCCCCTAAGACTGACCTTTTCTGACCTTGTCATCCAATTTTCGGGATGCATCTTATTTGTGGTCTGCAGTTATTGTGCATGGACTACAACTGTTTACCAAAGATTTCAGAAAGGTCAAGAGCCTCTGGGCAGTGTATGTGAATTTGAGAGAGAGGGAAAAAAAATGTTTCTCTTTTCTGGTAAAATCTAAAGTATGAGAACAAGATGTTAGAGGAGGGCATAGTGAATCACTGTCTTCTTGGCCACTGAAACCTACATTCCTGNAATTCACCTCATTCCACTGCCAGCCTCCCATTTGTACTGGGGATTCCTCAGTTCTTGGTCCATGCACTTGGGGGATCTGCTCCCCACTCTGGGGAAGGGCTTGGTGGAGTACAAGATCATTCCTAAATTCATCAGGATACTCAGTACTTCCTGGGCAGTGGTGTACACTTACAAGGGAGTCTGGTTCAGTTTGCTGCATCAGGGTGGTGGGGTGGAAATCTCTAGCTGGCTGTATCCAGCTACACAGAGTCCCCTACAAGTTTAGACTCTGGGACTTTCCCTCCCATAACACATCTGCCTTCCCTGAGTGTCCAAGGCATCACCCTGTATTTTGGGGGAATTAAAATGATTCTGAAATGGGCATTGTTCCCAAAGTAAAGTTTGCATCATGTGGCCCAACTCTGGAGCTCGAAGCAGTGCTACTTCTGCTAGAAAATTGGCAGGTCCTGTGCAGGCTGCTATCAACAGGATGCCTGTCCTCCTGGTATAAGGATAGCCCTGCTCATGTTGCCCTGCACAGGTACCATGCTGGTTTCCCCTGGATTGGCTGTGCTCTCTGATACAGCCCCCCTGGGCCTCCCAGTGCTGCAGACTGAGGGTGTCCACCTGTCTTCGTTTGGCTGTCCTTGATGTTGACTCCACACCTCTCCACTTCAGGAGGCTCAGTCTCCTCCCTCCTCTTGCTGCATTTGCCTTTCTGCCTTCTCAGCCAGGGAAACTTTCATTTTTTCCCACAGTGCAGGGAGAGGTGACTCTTCTTGAATCTCTGTATTCAGTCTAGTTTAGTGAATAAATGTTATGCCCTGCTCCTTGCAAGCTTTTGAGGGGAAAAAAAACCTTATTCTTTTCTTCTACAATGCCTGGCTCATGCAAAATCAAAGCTTCAGTTTTCACAACTATGGTCCATGGGTTCCATAAGCCTCTTTTGGAAGTCAGAAAGTGGACTGTTGACTTTCCTTATAGAATAGGCTGGGAGGTCACCAGTAAGACAGTACAACCAAAACAAAAAGAAAGAACTTTAATTTAAATGAAAAATATTATTTCATGACGCATATGAGCTACGCCCTTTAATCAGAGTGAATCTCAGAACTAGCTGGAATTAGGCTGTGAAGGAAGTAGGTAGCCCAAGATTTTGGCAGCCATCTTGATGCCAGAGGGGAGACTGTCATTAGGAAATGAGGTGAGCACTGACCACACACTGGTCAAATGGCCGATTTGATAAATGTATGAGTTTGCTAGGGCTGCCACAATAAAATACCACAGACTGGGTACATTAAACAACAGAATTTTGCTTTTGGAGGCTGAGTCTGAGATCAAGGTGTCCACAGGGTTGGTTTCTTCTGAGGCCTCTCTCTTTGGTTTGGAAGGTTGTCTTCTCTCTTTGTCCTCACAAGGTCTACCCTCTGTGTGTGTCTTTGTCCTAATGCCCTCTTCTTATAAGAACACCAGTCATATTGGATTTGGGCCCATCCTAGTGACTTCATTTAACCTTAATCACCTCTTTAAAGGCCCTATCTCCAAAGATAGTCACATTCTGAGGTCCTGGGGCTTAGGGCTTTGACATATACATTTTCAGGGGACATAATTTAGCAATAACATTAAATAACCATTTTTCCAGATGGACTTATTTCTTTCAACCATTTAATTTTAGCTTATGTGTTTTCATTTTGTGTTTGAAAGCGCACCTTAAAGAAAGTTTAACTGTATCCTTCCTGGCTTCCTAAGCAAGTGCAATGAAATTGGCTTTTGGTAAATTGGTCCACATTCAGTTAAGACCAAAGAAGCAAAGTTGGAGGGAGGCCGGATCTTGAGCCTCTAATGAGTGGTGCCTCAAGTCACTGTTCATTTACCTGAGCCAATAAAGTCCCTTTGCTCAAGCGAGCTTGTCCTGGGGCTTCAGTCACTTCCAACGGAAAGAATCCTAATGGACACAGTAGCATTCTTTTTGCCCCCAGAATTATTTTTATTAATTTTTTCTAGGATAAAAGTAACTGCTTTGAAATATCTAAATAATTGAAATTATTGATGTAAATATTTATATTGACACTTTTTATTGAAGAATAATTTATAAACAATAAATTAGACCCAGTTAAAGTGTATATTTGAGTTTTGATACGTATACACATTCATGGAGCCACCACCACAATCAAGATACAGAACAGTTCCATGACCCCCAAAAATCATTCTTATTTTTGCATATTCTTTATGTTGTTTTTCACTTTCTCAGACCACAACAGATTGAAAGAAAACCTTCACTTTCTCTTTAAGGTTTTTTTTGGGGGGTTGTTTGTTTTTTTAAGTTTTAGATTTGTCTTTCCTTTTCTCTTTAATGCTAATCCTATGCTTACCTATTGCTGTGAAGAGCTCCGAGAACCAAAGCTAAAGCTGTGGAGTCAGAGCAGATTACTTGGGTTTTTTATGTTCACTTTTCTATTTTGATCTGTTATCACTTATTGAGTGCATACTATGCATTTGGCTCCATGCTAAATCATGAATAATCTCAATCTCTGAAATGAGCACTTGAGGTGCTATGGCTTAAACCACCCAGTCAGTGGTATTTAGTTACGGCAGCCCAGGTAAACTAATACACGTGACCAAGAGAAGAGATTAAGGATCGTGAGATGGGGAGATTATCATGGATTATCTGTGTGGGCCCAGTGTAATCACGGGGTCCTTACAGGTGAAAGAGAGAGGCAGGGGGGCCAGAGTCAGAGAAGGAAAGGTGATGAGCATGTGAGAGACTCAACTGAACATTGCTGGTCTTGGAAGACAGAAGGGGCCATAAGCCAAGGATTGAAGCAAACTCTGGAAAAGGCAAGGAAGAAGATTTTCCCCTAGGCACTCCAGAAGGAATGCAGCCCTGTTGACATCTTGATTTGGGCCCCATCAAACCCAATTTCAGACTTCTGGCCTCCAGAACTGTAAGATAATACATTTGTGTTGTTTTAAGCTGTCATATCTGTATAATTTGTTACAGCAGCAATAGGAAACTAATACACATAGGATTATTTTTTCACTTAAAGGAAGATGTAACATTACTAAATTTAAGAACTACTGCTTATAGAAGATCTACAGCTAATCAAAAGTTTATGTTGAGAAGGGATTTAAGATTTAAGTGTTAGAAAGTGTAATCTAGATTGGAGAATAAATTGGACAAGGTGAAGATTAAGGACAGAGAGATTGAAAGGCAAACTACTGTCATAGTTGAAGCAAGACATGATGAGTACATGAACTTGGGTTTCAAGATAAAGGGTGTGTTTAAGAGGTTTAGTAGGAAGAATCAGCAGCGCTTGTTAAGGGCTGGGGTAGGGTCTTGGTTGAATTCAAGTTCATGGCTAGGGGTAGTGGGGGGATCATGGTGCCATTCTCATTTGGTGGCTGAGTTGAAATGTATGAGATCCCTCAAAAGCAAAAGGTAAAATAAGGAAATAAATGGTATCAGAACTTAGTTTATCCACCTCACCTTGGTTATCTCCCAGACTGTTTTATGGAAACAGTAAACATTCACTTAGATTAACCATTTTAGAGCAACTTAGTCATTTAATGACTCAACAGATCTCCAAAACCAGTAACGGGCCAGGGCCCATGTGATCTGACTTTGGAAAATATTGCTACTTTTGGCACATTAAAAGAGAGACAGAGAGAGAGAGAGAGGGAGAGAGAGAGAGAGAGAGGGAGGGACCATGTCTTAGTGCATGGAGCATGCAAACATCCCTAACAGGGGTCGTATGGCTCAACCTACATATCACAATATGAAATTACTGTACCTATCTCATGAGCCAGCAAAATGGGCTGCTATTTATTTAAAACTAATTTTTTTGAGAGACAAAAGTCAGTTGGAAATAGGTACAAAGGTGAAATACCAGCACATAGGGGAAAAAATTGTGCAAACTTGTTGTATTTTGTGTGTTAAGTCATTTCTCCCGAAATGGGTTACATGTGTTTGAAAGCAGAAGTTGTCTTAAAACCCTGTTGATTTTCAAGATACATATACTTTCAATGCTATCCCGATCAAAATACCGAGGACATCTTTCAAAGAACTGGAACAAATAGTCCTTAAATTTGTATGGAACCAGAAAAGGCCCCGAATCTCCAAGGAACTGTTGAAAAGGAAAAACAAAGCTGGGGGCATCACAATGCCGGATTTCGAGCTGTACTACAAAGCTGTGATCACAAAGACAGCATGGTACTGGCACAAAAACAGACACATAGACCAATGGAACAGAATAGAGAGCCCAGAAATGGACCCTCAGCTCTTTGGGCAACTAATATTTGATAAAGCAGGAAAAAACATCCGGTGGGAAAAAGACAGTCTCTTCAATAAATGGTGCTGGGAAAATTGGACAGCTACATGCAAAAGAATGAAACTTGACCACTCTCTCACACCATACACAAAAATAAACTCCAAATGGATGAAAGACCTCGATGTGAGACAGGAATCCATCAAAATCCTAGAGGAGAACATAGGCAGCAACCTCTACGACATCGGCCAAAGCAAACTTTTTCATGACACATCCCCAAAGGCAAGAGAAACAAAAGATAAAATGAATTTATGGGACTTCATCAAGATTAAAAGTTTCTGCACAGCCAAGGAAACAGTCAGAAAAACTAAGAGGCAGCCCACGGAATGGGAGAAGATATTTGCAAATGACACTACAGATAAAGGACTGGTATCCAAGATCTACAAAGAACTTCTCAAACTCAATACACGAGAAACAAATAAACAAATCAAAAAATGGGCAGAAGAT